>NW_021215338.1:0-1078 GCF_002162155.2 Triticum dicoccoides | reverse complement strand
TTGTCTACTATGCTTAGGGCTGTTTTGAAGAATAATAAGAAAATGTGGGAGGAATGCTTGCCTCATATTGAATTTGCTTATAATCGTTCATTGCATTCTACTACTAAGATGTGCCCTTTTGAAGTTGTGTATGGTTTCCTACCTCGTGCACCTATTGATTTGTTGCCTCTTCCATCTTCGGAGAAGGTTAATTTTGATGCTAAACAACGTGCTGAATTGATTTTAAAAATGCATGAGTTAACTAAGGAAAGCATTGAGCGTATGAATGCTAAATATAAACTTGCTGGAGATAAGGGTAGAAAACATGTTGTGTTTGCACCTGGAGATCTTGTTTGGTTACATTTGCGTAAGGATAGATTTCCTGATTTGCGCAAATCAAAGCTAATGCCACGTGCTGATGGTCCCTTTAAGGTGTTAGAGAAAATAAATGATAATGCATATAAACTTGAGCTGCCTGCAGATTTTGGGGTTAGTCTCACTTTTAACATTGCAGATTTGAAGCCTTATTTGCGTGAGGAAGATGACTTTCCGTCAAGGACGACTTCATTTCAAGAAGGGGAGGATGATGAGGACATCAATACCATTGTTACACCCACAGGCCCTGCCGCTATACATACTGGACCAATTACTAGAGCTCGCGCACGCCAACTAAATTACCAGGTACTTTCGTTTCTTGGTAATGATTCTAATGTTCATGAGAATATGATGCTGCCTAAATTGGATACATTTGTTTTGCTTACAAATGAAGGGCCTAGCTTGGAGAAGGATGAACATTGGAGCAAGAACAAGCATGGAGATGATGGCATGCGCAAGGGGAACAAGAACGGAGTTACAAGTGATGATTTCAGGACTTTGAAGCCACCATAATGGGTGCATGAAGCCTTGGACGAAATATACAAGATGCCACTTCATAAATTTCGTCCCGAGGCTATTTTAGGTGCTGCGTCACCTTATTATTGGGCCAGGCCCATGTAATTTCGAAATACATAAGTATAGGCTATTTTTAGAGTCCGTATGTGTGGGGAAACAAGAGATAGGGTTGATTTCGGACCCCTCCACCAAGGGCCACGAAATTCCC
>NW_021215337.1:0-1715 GCF_002162155.2 Triticum dicoccoides | reverse complement strand
ATAGTCCCACATACTTGTGGCACTGCCGCCTTGGTCACATTGGTGTCAAGCGCATGAAGAAGCTCCATGCCGATGGACTTTTAGAGTCTCTTGATTATGAATCGTTTGACATGTGCGAACCATGCCTCTTAGGTAAAATGACCAAGACTCCGTTCTCCGGAACAATGGAGCGAGCAACCAACTTGTTGGAAATCATACATACCGATGTGTGCGGTCCAATGAGCGTTGAGGCTCGCGGAGGATATCGTTATGTTCTCACTCTCACAGATGACTTGAGTAGATATGGGTATGTCTACTTAATGAAACACAAGTCTGAGACCTTTGAAAAGTTCAAGGAATTTCAGAATGAGGTGGAGAATCAACGTGACCAAAAGATAAAATTCTTACGATCAGATCGTGGAGGAGAATACTTAAGTCACGAATTTGGTACACACTTAAAGAAATGTGGAATCGTTTCACAGCTCACGCCGCCTGGAACACCTCAGCGAAACGGTGTGTCCGAACGTCGTAATTGCACTATATTGGATATGGTGCGGTCTATGATGTCTCTTACCGATTTACCGCTATCATTTTGGGGATACGCTCTAGAGACAGCTACATTCACTTTAAATAGGGCACCGTCTAAATCCGTTGAGACGACACCGTATGAATTATGGTTTGGAAAGAAACCTAAGCTGTCGTTTCTAAAAGTTTGGGGATGTGAAGCTTATGTCAAGAAACTTCAACCTGAAAAGCTCGAACCCAAGTCGGAAAAATGCGTATTCATAGGATACCCTAAGGAAACTATAGGGTATACCTTCTACTTAAGATCCGAAGGCAAGATCTTTGTTGCCAAGAACGGATGCTTTCTGGAAAAAGAGTTTCTCTCGAAAGAAGTAAGTGGGAGGAAAGTAGAACTCGATGAAGTACTACCTCTTGAGCGGGATAGTGACGCAGCACAGGAAACCGTTCCTGTGATGCCCACACCAACTGAAGAGGAAAACCATGATAATGATCAAAGTACTTCGGATCAAGTTACTGCTGAACTTCGTAGGTCCACAAGGACACGTTCCGCACCAGAGTGATACGGCAACCCTGTCCTGGAAATCATGTTGTTAGACAACAATGAACCTTCGAACTATGAAGAAGCAATGGCGGGCCCGGATTCCAACAAATGGCTTGAAGCCATGAAATCCGAGATAGAATCCATGTATGAAAACAAAGTATGGACTTTGACAGACTTGTCCGATGATCGGCGAGCGATAGAAAACAAATGGATCTTTAAGAAGAAGACGGACGCGCATGGTAATGTTACCATCTATAAAGCTCGACTTGTCGCTAAGGGTTATCGACAGGTTCAAGGGATTGACTACGACGAGACATTCTCTCCCGTAGCGAAGCTAAAGTCCGTCCGAATCATGTTAGCAATTGCCGCATACTATGATTATGAGATATGGCAGATGGACGTCAAAACAGCATTCCTTAACGGGCATCTTAAGGAAGAACTGTATATGATGCAGCCGGAAGGTTTTGTCGATCCTCGGAACGCTAACAAAGTATGCAAGCTCCAGCGATCCATTTATGGACTGGTGCAAGCATCTCGGAGTTGGAACATTTGCTTTGATGAGATGATCAAAGCGTTTGGGTTTATGCAGACTTATGGAGAAGCCTGCGTTTACAAGAAAGTGAGTGGGAGCTCTGTAGCATTTCTCATATTATATGTAGATGACATACTC
>NW_021215336.1:0-1038 GCF_002162155.2 Triticum dicoccoides | reverse complement strand
CCTCATATTCAAGAGCTGCTTCTCAAGCAGACGGATAACGCAAGAGCTGCCGCCCGAGAGAAAGCCAAGATGGATCAACTTGAGTTAGACGCGGTTACTCCATTGTATGAAGGATGCAGGCCCGAGGATACCCGCCTGAAAGTAACGCTCATGGCCCTGGAGATGAAGGTAAAACACAAAATGACCGACGCATGCTTCGACGAGAACATGTCATTCTGGCACGAACGTCTTCCCAAGGGGAACAAGTGCCCGACCAGTTTGGAGGAGGCGAAGAAAATCGTGTGTCCTCTGGATTTACCGCACGTGAAATACCATGTGTGCATGAACAATTGCATCATTTATCGGGACGAGCACGCGGAGTCTACAATATGTCCGGTGTGCAGTGTCACTCGATACAAGAAGAGGAAGAAAGCTCCTCGAAAAGTGGTGTGGTACTTTCCGATCACTCCTCGTCTGCAGCGGTATTTCGCGGATCCTAAGGTAGCAAAGCTCCTACGTTGGCACGCGGATAGGGAGGAGAAGAAGCGAGAAGATGACGCAAATGATCCGGAGATAGATAAAAAAGACAAGATGCTGAGTCACCCTAAGGATGCGAGCCAGTGGAAAGCATTGAACTTCGAATACCCAGAATTTGGGAACGATCCAAGGAACATCGTGTTGGGCGCGAGCATCGATGGAGTCAATCCGTTTGGCAGCCAGAGAAGCACACATAGCACCTGGCCTGTGTTTGTGTGGATGTACAACCTTCCCCCCTGGTTGTGCATGAAGAGGAAGTACATTCACATGAGTATGCTAATTGAAGGGCCGAAACAACCAGGGAACGACATCAATCTGTATCTGGGGCTGCTGAAAGAGGAGCTTGACACGCTGTGGAAAACGCCAGCCAATACGTGGGACGCCGCAGAGAAAGAATATTTCCCTATGAGAGCCGCACTGCTCACGACGGTGCATGACTATCTCGGTTACGGATATCTTGCGGGGCAGGTAGTCCACGGATTTTCTGGATGCGTAAGGTGCATGGATGACACAACGTATCAC
>NW_021215335.1:0-1167 GCF_002162155.2 Triticum dicoccoides | reverse complement strand
AGATGATAGCTCATTTCTGAGAACACTTTTTTAAAATAATTGCCGTATTACAAGTTTGTTATTTTTATTGGGAACTTGGCCACATATAATGACACAATGCGAAGGTTTCCCAATTTTTTGATTTTGTTTGAATTTTTTATCCCGTTTCAAAATGCGGTCAAAACGGCGGGCTTGACCGTTCCTAGCTAGTGGTTGAATCTTGGAAAACGTTTGGTGTTTCTCTGATTAAATAGATACTTATGTACCTAGAAATGATTTTTGTAAAAAATAAATAGCAAACTATGAGGCAGCTGAAGTTCAAATTTGACCCGCTTCCAACTGAATTGGCAGAAATTTGTCTTTTTCACGAGAGGTGGATCAAAACTTTTTACACCCAACCATTTTGTCAATTGTGCATTAAATATGTCCTAGTATTTTAGAAAATTGATTTGGTCCAATTTTGCAACAATTATTTGGTAGTTCCTTCACAAAAAAACCTCCTTCGGGCACTCGGAAAATGAAAAATGATTTTTTCGTCCAAAGAAAATGAAAACTTCCTTAGGCAACATTGTTTGCCATTCCAATATGCACCCTTGTGCACAATATGAGATCATTTGAACAAACTATGCCACGAATGTGGCCATAAGATTGATCATTTGGCTTGAAAGCCATGAATCTTCAGAGATGATAGCTCATTTCTAAGAACACTTTTTTAATATAATTGCCGTATTACAAGTTTGTTATTTTTCTTGGGAACATGGCACATATAATGACACAATGCGAAGGTTTCCCAATTTTTTGATTTTGTTTGAATTTTTTATGCCCGTTTCAAAATGCGGTCAAAACGGCGGGCTTGACCATTCCTAGCTAGTGGTTGAATCTTGAAAATCTTTTGGTGTTTCTCTGATTAAATAGATACTTATGTACCTAGAAATGATTTTTGTAAAAATAAATAGCAAACTGTGAGGCAGCTGCAGTTCAAATTTGACCCGCTTCCAGCTGAATGGGCGGAAATTTGTCTCTTTCACGAGAGGTGGATCAAAACTTTTTACACCCAACCATTTTGTCAATTGTGCATTAAATATGTCCTAGTATTTTAGAAAATTGATTTGGTCCAATTTTGCAACAATTATTTGGTAGTTCCTTCACAAAAAAACCTCCTTTCGGGCACTCGGAAGATGAAAAATG
>NW_021215334.1:0-1422 GCF_002162155.2 Triticum dicoccoides | reverse complement strand
GAGCCTCGGGTCGACGGGGCTTCGGCCCACGAGTCTTCGACCCATGAGACTCCGGTCCACGAGCCTCGGGTCGACGGGCCTTCGTCCCATGAGACTTCGGGCCAGGACGCTTGGGCCCACTTGACTCCGCCCCAGGCTACGTCCCAGGAGACGTCCGGATGGGGTACATGGCAGGCTCCGCCTGAGGGGTCGAGTGGCCATGCCGATGGTGGCGGGCATCGGATTTCTGATAGCAGAGAGGACGAGGTGGTTGAGGGGACCACCATGATGGGTTCTACGGTAGGGTGCGTCGACTGCAAATTAAAATTTTCCTACGCACAGAACATCCAGGAACATGCTACGGGAGATGGATCACAGTTCGTTACCACTAGACACGTAGTGCCGTGCAACGGAAGAAGAGTTGGGGCAGCGCGTCCGCGTGGATCGTCTCCTCCTCGTCTGATCTCCCTCGAACAGCCGGTCGTCCGATCCCACGTACGAGTTCGCCGAAGCGGCGCAAGTGCACCGCCTCTAACGGTATCCGCGCGTACAGGAGGAACACCGTGCGGCGGACTGCTAGGTCCGATCACACAGTCGGCGGCGAGTGGAGGTCCTAGTCGCAGTCGAAGCGATCCTAGTCGCAGCCCTAGTCGCAGCCGAAGCGATCCACCACATGAGTGTGCCGCACCTCCACTTTATATAGGCGTCCATCGCAGGCTCAACACTTGGGCCTCGCATGGACCCTAAAGCCCAAAGTCTACTCGGTCACGTTCCTAGTCCAGTTCGGATCACATCCGACCAGTGTCCTATGAACCAACCTCGTAGGTTCCTTCCCTTAAGCGCGCGACCCCTTAGGTTCAAACCGGCTTGGTCACAGTTTGGATCACCTTCGACCTGCACGGTTGGTAGCGGCCTCTAGCAAGGCGTGCCGACCACCAAGCAGACTATGAAGCTGGTTAGGCGAACCTGTACAACGTGTCACACTTCTGTTCCCTTTGCCACACGATATATGTTGTCGGGCTCGAGGCGAGACTGTCATCCTTGTGCTAGCCCGACCTCTTTCTCGTTTCAGTGATGCCGACCACAATCCGGATTATCTCATAATCCTTGTCGCATGGCCATGCTGTTCCTGGTCGGATCACACAAGGGGCCCAAAGTATATCTCTCCTGATCGGAGGGGCAAATCCCATCTTGCTCGACCATGTCTCACAGCATGGGACTGGACAAACCCGAAACCTACCTTTGTAACTACCCAGTCACGGAGTAGCGTTTGGTCGGCCCAAAGCAAGTCTATCAATCCCGAGTAAATGCGTCAGCTCAGGTCTTAGGACATAGAACGTATGTTGTACTAGAGACTCACAGATGACATATCGCTGCGTCTCATAGTTGGGTCTGTCCGACTCGAACCTTATCTCGACTCGGATCCGACTATGTCGAATCCGA
>NW_021215333.1:0-1716 GCF_002162155.2 Triticum dicoccoides | reverse complement strand
CTGGCTTCAACTTGGAATTCCAAGGGTGCCACTGGAAAGATGAGATGAAATCGCTTGAAAACGATATAAAGAACGCCGAAATCGGAGTTACGGTTTGGAAATGGCAAGTGATTTAAAAATGACACCGGTCTGCGTTTTACAGCAAGTAGGCATCTAAATGCAATAAGATGAACATGCTACAGCACCCAAACATGACAACAAAATACATGGAAGGGAAGCATTCAAGATGCTTAACAAAAGTCTAGCACTGAGCTACGGCCAATTCATCCACTAACAGGTTCAAACAAGCATGGCAAAAACGCAAATGGTAAAACAGATCTCAGACTTGGTGAAATTAACACTTGTCTGGAATTTCAGATCATATAGCCCTCTTGGAGCAACAAAACAACATGCTACAGGACCTGAACATGACAAATAAAGACATGGCATGGAGCTACTCAACAAGCTTAACAAAAGTCCCTTAGTGACCTTGAGCCAAAAGGGATCACAAAATATACTAACAAGCTCACGAACATAGCAAAAACATAATCAGTTTCCAGACTTAGTGAAAACTGGGACATGCTGAAACATAACTCACGAAGGCATGTTTACGAGCTCGATGCACTCACCACGGTGCAAGTCATGGCAATACAAGCACACATCCCTTAAGAAGGCACAAAATTCAAGCAAGACATGGCAAGAACAATGGCATAGCATGCACAGATCAACTACAACACCACCGGCAAAATCACAAACAAGTTGACGATCTGCCCAGATTCGCAACGAAGCAAAAGTAGAGCTCGTTTGACTCAATCTAGGTTGCTCCATAATTGTAAACAAAGACATGGATGGATAGAGCACTACAACATTAACAGAACTCCCTTACTGATCATCATCAAAAGAGGCACGGATCACTAGGAAACAACAAGAACATAAGGCATCATGAGATAAACAATCCCAGGACTTTGTGAAATTACTAAGTCCCTGAAAACAGAATTAGCAAGTGCACCACTTTGCAAGCTTGCACAAGTCACCACACACATCCCAAAAATACATGGGTTGCACCTCTGGATAGATGACAAAACCTTAACAAAACATATGAAAAACTCACGGGCATAGCATGCACACAATAATCATGGCAAAAATGACAAAAGTGCTAAACGGAGTAATAGATCTGACAATTAACTCAAGTATCCCTCTTCTAACAGCATTTCGGGCATCAATATGAGCTCAAATGAAAATGATGCAATGGATTAAAATGATGTACTCTCTGAGATGAACATTTTGATATGCTATATGCATGAATCGGAGCTACGGATACAAAGTTACGCGGCCCCGAACAGAGCAACTTGGATCAGGAATTCTGGGGCTTAGAGAAAAATTCGACCTCCTAGGGTTTACTGTAGCTCCGATCCAGATCTGGATCGCACGGAGACCGAGGATCAATGGCCGGAGGAGTCGCCGGAGTTGGGCCGGCCGGAGGAGTCACCGGGACCGGCTCACGGGCGAGGTCGGTGGCGGCGGGCGGCGGCGGCCGGCTCGCGGGCAAGGAGGCACGGAGGAGATGGCGGCGGGGTGCGGGCGAGCCTCGGCCCGGGCGGTGGCGGCGGAGGGCCTGCCCTAGGCCTCCTCGGGCCGGCGGCGGGGACGGCAGGCGCAGCCAACGGGGCGGCGACACGTGGCGGCGGGGGGCGGTGGCGAACACGTCCGGCCCGAATCGGACGTGTCCGTCGGCAG
>NW_021215332.1:0-1120 GCF_002162155.2 Triticum dicoccoides | reverse complement strand
TGAGATATAGAGATGAGGGGAAGGCGAGGAAAGGGGAGGACTTTAACCCGAGCCAGGGTCCCATTGATCCAGAGCTGTTGATGATATCTGGTGGCGGGAGGTCCCATGGCTCCATAGCCATTGGAGATGGACTTATCCGTTGTCCTAGCACTCTCCCGGAGATCAAGGCGCGCCAGTCGAGCTCCGCTCCTGAGATAAGGCCTCGTGAACGGCCAGTGCAACTCGCCATCAAGGTTAGTGATACGTACTTAGTTATCTTTCTCCATTACATTGTGTGCGCTTCCATCAATGATTACAAATGGTCATGTGAGTGGTGTTGCAGGCTGCTATACAGAGTGAGAGAGATAGAACGGAGAAACTTCTGGCGGAGGCGGCGGAGAGGCAGCGGGAGTTGGAGGAGAGGACGACAAAGATGATGGAGGAGGAGAGGGCACGGAATGACATGCAGGCAAGGGCCATGTACGAGCTCCTTGTGGTAAGTTTCTTCTGCAGATTAGCCAAAACATTCATGTAGTGTTTGTCTCATTACTAACTAGTATGACTGAGTCGTCAAAACCAAATATGCAGTCTGTGTGCGAGAAGACAGGTCAGACCGCTCCGCCGATGCAAGTGATTGCTCCTGGGACCACGGCGAGTTTTATTTGAATGGACATTACTTGCTAGTCTTAACATTTGAGTGTCATCATGCTAACAAGACATTGGAAATGATCTTTGGTGCAGCGTAACTCCAGACAAGCATCGCACGATCCTTCTCCAGCTACCGACACGAGCCACCCCGCTCCTACACCTCCTGGATCTTGGTAAGTTTATCTAGTGTTTTGCTTAACACATGCATAAAGACCTAGACTTAGCTCTATTTCCTCCAATGCTTACCATAATGACCTAGACTTAGCTTCTTCTCCTCCAAAATGACTTAATAAGCTTACTGACCTCCAAAACCATCCATTTTACCTAAGTTAGCTCTAAAATGATCTGTACTTAGCTTACTTATGTCAAAAATTGCATAATTAGCTTAGTTAGCTCATAGACGATCCATTTTACCTAAGTTAGCTCTAAAATGACCCATTTTACCTAGGTTAGCTTATAAATGATCCAGTTCATCCAAGTTAGCTCAAAAATG
>NW_021215331.1:0-1210 GCF_002162155.2 Triticum dicoccoides | reverse complement strand
TAATCTATTCAATAGGCTCCGAGGAGCGAGATATTACAAACATGGGTCTCATGACCCAACATTCAGAGCATACAAATCAAGCACAAGCGGAAGCTATCATGTCTGAGTACAGACATCTATAAATGAAAAAGGCTGAGAAGCCTGACTATCTACCAAATCCTGCCGAGGCACAAGATCGTAGCTGAGGTAACAAGCTAAACGTCGAAGACCACGCGGAAATACTAGTGAGACTGAAGTCTCTCTGCAAAAACATAAAATAGGCAAACGTGAGTACAAATGTACCCAGCAAGACTTACATCAGAACTATCTACATATGCATCATTATCAACAAAGGGATGGTGGGGTTTAACTGCAGCAAGCCAGCTTTGACTCGGTGGCTATCCTGAACTACGACTGCGAGTAACTTTTTTGAGGTGGCGCACACGAGTCCACATATTCACCATATCAATACACCACTGTGGATCCGCTCCCGTCTCCCTACGAGAACGCCATCCATAGAACTCACGCTTATCTTGCGTATTTTAGAGTATCCACTTTCACTTGTCTATGAACTGATATAAGCAACCCAGAAGTCCTTTTCCGCGGACACGGCTATTCGAATAGATTAGGTTAACCCTGCAGGGGTGTACTTCTTCACACACGCTCTCACCACTTACCGCCGTTTACACGACATGTACTCGGCAACCTTCAAGCGGAAGCCCAACGTGGGTGTCGGCCACGACCTACCTAATCACCTAAGTCTCTAGTCCAGGTTTATCGCCTATTCGGGTTCCATCCATGAGGAGATCCGGCGGAGTTTCGCTCACAGCCCCAAACGATGTGAACAGGGTTCCCGAGACACCAAACGGGCGCCCGGTACACCGTGCCACGTGCCTACCGCATCACAGCCCACCCCTACGGTCAGCGCTGCCCACGGCCTCCAGCATACTACAAACACCAGAAACTACTTGCAACTCCTGGACAGAGGACAAGGGTGATCAAGAAGCCGAGAGGGTCCATTGGTTTCGGGCCCAATGCGTGGTAGTAGCTGAATCATGGATCACAAACACAGAACTCAGTTCCTGAGGACGGCTGCAATGAGACAACCCACCATGTACTCCTACATGGCCTCTCACCGCTACCTTTACCAAATCGTGTTCACACACTTAGCTCACACACAGTAGGACAGGTTCACACGCCTCTGATTCATCCCCGATGAATCAGACCTGAC
>NW_021215330.1:0-633 GCF_002162155.2 Triticum dicoccoides | reverse complement strand
AAAATATTGGACAGAGATAAAAATCAAACCAATATTTTTAGTGGCTCATGGACATTTATTTTGGGCATTTGGAATTAATGCATAAATATTTGCTTTGGAAATATATTTCTATATATATTAATATATGTCCAAATATTATGCCAATTATAAAGGAGCTCTGGAATAATATATCTAGCCCCTGAAAAATTTGGCATAAGTTAAATAAATGATTTAATATATTATTTAAATCAAAACAAATGTCAGAAATTAGAAAACAGAAAAAAAATAAAAGGGAGAAGCTTACCTGGGCTCCTCCACTGTGCAGCCCATCCAGCTGGCCGGCCCAGCCAGCAGGCGGCCCAGCCCGCCTCCCTCCTCTGTCGTCTTCGTCCCGACAGAGGGAGGGGAGTGTGGCCGGCGCGCGCGCGCGCCACCGCGCCACGCCACCTCTCTTCCTGCCTGCCTGCCCTCCCCTCCTCGCCTCGATGCCCTGGACGACGCCACGCCTCCCCCCTGCTCTCTCTCACTCGCCCCCGGCTCTCCCCTCCTCTCCCTCGCTCTCTCTCTCACACGGCCGAACACCACCGTCGCCGCCGTTCGCCATAGCAGCCGACTTCGGCCACCCCTCGCTCCCCCGACTAGCTCAGAAGCTCC
>NW_021215329.1:0-3024 GCF_002162155.2 Triticum dicoccoides | reverse complement strand
AAATAGGTAATGCGAAATTGAATATCTGGCAATTCCCAGATATTGCAAATCTTAAAATGAGCAGAAACCGAGGTAAGAATTGTTACAGTATATGAAATTGTTGTTGCCCCCTTTGTGTCCACGTATAGGCCTCTTGAGCTATAGCTCTAAGTCTATCCACGTGTTGAATTGCCGTGTCACACGTGAGAGGGGGTGTTGAAGTGTATATGAAGATTGCCTAGCCCTTTCCATCAGTTCGGACTTTTGGTTGCGTTGGCTAGTGCATGAAGCTTAACATGATATCAGAGCTAAGGTCTTGAGTTCAAGTCCTGGCTTTCGCAATTTATTAAAAATTCCTGATAGCCCCCTTTTGTGTCCACGTAGAGGCCTCTTGAGTCATACGTGAGTTTCGTGAGCCGTCACTCTCTTTCGGTTGCACGTGTTGACTTGTCTTCCTTGTCACACGTGAGAGGTGTTACAGTATATGTGGATTGCACTAGCCCTTTCCATCAGTTCAGACTTTTGGTTGCGTTGGCTAGTGCATGAAGCTTAACATGGTATCGGAGCTAAGGTCTTGAGTTCAAGTCCTGGTTTGCGCAATTTATTTTAAAAAATTGCTGATAGCCCCCCTTTGTGTCCACGTAGAGGCCTCTTGAGTCATAAGTGAGTTTCGCGCGCTGTCGCTCTCTTCCAGTTGCATGTGTTGACTTGTCTTCCCCGTCACACGTGAGAGGGATGTTACAATATATGTGGATTGTACTAGGCCTTTCCATCAGTTCGGACTTTTGGTTGTGTTGGCTAGTGCATGAAGCTTAACATGGTATCAGAGCTAAGGTCTTCAGTTCAAGTCCTGGTTTGTGCAATTTATTTAAAAATTGCTGATAGCCCCCTTTGTGTCCACGTAGAGGCCTCTTGAGTCATACGTGAGTTTCACGCGCCGCCGCTCTCTTCCGGTTGCACGTGTTAACTTGTCTTTCCCGTCACACGTGAGAGGGGGTGTTACAGTATATGTGGATTGTACTAGCCCTTTCCATCATTTCGGAAGTTTGGTTGTGTTGGCTAGTGCATGAAGCTTAACAAGAATGATTATGTTAAGAGTAGGAAAGCTGACCTTCAATGCATACTGAAGCTCAGAGTTGCGACCATTACAATTTACACTGGGACCAGAGTAACTATGGATACGAGGAATGAAAAAATTAGTGCCGATTGACAAGATTTGACATCAAGCAAGTTCATGAACAATAATATGTAACAGCGGATATTACTCCCTAATCTTATGTTTGAGGTCGACAACTGAAAGTTCCGTGGTCCAATGAGTGAGAAGTGACTTTGGCGCAACCACTAACACTCTTTTGATTAAATGGCAAAGGAAGAACTCTCGGCAAAAAATAAGAACAGGCAGGAATGTCGAAACCTGCAAGACAGAAGTAAGGATGCAAGTACTCGTCAGCAAATTGCAGGCACATTGGACCACTTCATATTCATACTATGCCGTGGCGGAAGGAAACATGAAAGGGACATTACTGCACCAAATAACATGCATATGCATGTGTGTTTGGAGTAAGAGAGAATAGTAATCTAGTATGTGTGTTTAACCATGAATGATGAAGAGACATAAGAGATAAATAAGGGCAAAAGAGTCTTGTTGCAGAATCATTATTATTTTGAACATATTTTTTTGCAACGGAGGTCCTGTTGCAGAATCTCATCGCAACACAACACTTGTTGCAAAACACTTCACGGTGGCGAATTGTGGGTGCGCCCCAGGAAGGCTCGTGGCAAGTGGAGCAGGCGGCAGATGCGGCCGAGCGATCCACCGGCTGATTGTTAGCGTCTTCCAAAATTTTATGACACACAATTTATAGATACGACACATGCAGTCACAAATGAAAGGCTGGCATGTACCGATACCATAGCGTAACAGGAGCTTCGTCTATGTTAGGTCGAGAACGGGACAGTGCATATAGACATTCATGATGACCCAAGCGACCACCTCCAGCCATCTTCAGAAGGAAACCAACATCGTCAAGTTAAGCATCAGATCTAATGCTGCAATGCCCCGGCCGGTTTGACCACCAGAAAGAATGGTTGGCCAATCTGCCAATAACTAAACTCTAGGCCCGACCTTCATTAGTAGAAATTGGCAATGGCAGGAACCATATCCCACATGATCACAATGTCTTTGCACACTTCCTCAACCATCATGTCTTTGCACACATCTTTGACAGGCGGGATCTCAATTGTACGTAGCTGCATCTCACATACAAACTTTCTCGATTGACCAGCATAACTGTGTCGCCCAGGCCAATGAAGAGTGCCCTTTCGTTTCCCTTATATACGAGAAGCCCTTGTCATTGCAGCTCTTACGTGAAGACCATGCACTTCGTTTGTGAGGACAACCAAGACTTGATCTTCGTCTGCGATGGCAATGAAGACCCTCTCTTCGTTGGCGATGGCAACAACAGGGTAGTATATTTGTTACTTCCCCAAAAATGTGGCGACCGATTCTCCGGGTATTAATTCCCAGAAAATGGCCCTTGTGCTCATCAGCCTCAGGATAACTGTTAGCTGATGAGGCACCATCTTGATACAGAAATTCCAAGCAAAATACAACATATGTAGTACAAGACCCTTCTGGCCTGTGAGTACAACAAATGGTTTCTAGTGGTAGATGGTGGAAGCGGGTTGTGAAACATCAGTGTCTATGGGACTCCATTTCTCACGGGAACAGCTGACCAGGTTAACTCCTATCTTCGCGAGGCTACTATCACCATTGCTTATATTCCGGGGCTGTCAACATGGTCGCTCCTCTCCGCGCAAGAAATCTGGCCAAGACAATAGCCAGGGACAAGCCAGTGAGTACTTTGAATGTACTCGCAAACATTATGAACACAAGTATAATATGACAATGATGTGCTGAAAGATATTTTATGCTCATGACGTCAGTCACAAAAGATAATTAAAATTCTGATGCAGGTAAGCATGTTATATATGAATATGCAATGCCATAGAAGCAAAAGATTATGTAATAATTAATAAGCATGC
>NW_021215328.1:0-1081 GCF_002162155.2 Triticum dicoccoides | reverse complement strand
ATGTTGCAGGTGAACTCGGATTGGCGTGATGGCGGCGGATATGTGGTGGCGTATATGGATTCGGATTGGCGGTGAATATGTGGTGGTGGTATATGGCAACAGCGACGATGATGATGCGGTGGTGATATATGGCAGCGGCGACGTGACAACCTGTGAACAGAACTCAAAACTCTAAAAGACTAGACGCTAAGACCAGCAACTGGACACGACGATGCAACCGCAAATTCAACAAAGCAAATACAGAAAAGATTATGCAAGGCTCAGATTGGTTCGGATGGGATGAACTAACCCTAATTTTTTTTTGGCTTTTTCGTGGACTATAGGTATGAAGAACAGACTCGATCTAAACTACGAAAAACAGTAAAATCTCACCGAGCAACCTGGAAATCTGATACCACTTGATAGAGGCAAAGGTGTCCCGTCTTTCGATGAGATGATGGATATCGCTTTGGAGGAAGTCGACTTTGACGATCCGACTACGAACGTGCGAGGACGTCGCGCCTTAGCAATCGCTAAACCAACTCCGAGAGGTTATTGACCACGCCGGATGATAGAGGCGGGGGTGTCCCGATCTTTCGATGAGATGGTGTCCCGATCTTTCGATGAGATGATAACTATCGATTTGGTGAAGATGACTTTGACGATCCGACTACAAACGTGCACGACGTTGCGCCTTAGCAATCGCTAAACCAACTCCGAAAGGTTATTGACCACGCTGGAGCACAATCAACCTGACCACGAAGGTCTATTCCTGCAAGCAATCGAAGAACAAGCAAGAATATGATAAAAGCAATCTGAATATTGCGAGTATATATGAAGTATTGATAAAGGTGGGGATCCGTAAGCGGTCTTGGTCTGGTCGTTGGACACAAACGAAGTACACGAAGTTGCAATGGCTAACTTTTAACTAAACAAATCCCAAGGAAAAAGCTACTAGATGGATCTACTTATATAGGAGTAAGGGGTGGCGGCCAAGGAGGTGGGAGGACGTCCCAAGGCAGCCTAAAACTAACCCTAGGTCGTACAAGGCTCATGGGCCCAAGTGGAGGTGATGTAACACCTTTGGACTTGTAGTTTGACT
>NW_021215327.1:0-932 GCF_002162155.2 Triticum dicoccoides | reverse complement strand
GGCCAAAACTGCGCGTGTTGATGGCCGACATGTAAGTGCACCTTGGGGTTCGTCAATCGTGGAAATCACTCTGAGACCCCAAAACACTGAGTAATAGTCCATGAAACTGGCCAGAATCGGCCAAAACTGTGAGTGTTGATGACCGACACGTAAGCGCACCTTTGGGTGCGTCAATCATGGAAATCACTCCGAGACCCCAAAACAGTGAGTAATGGTACACGAAACGGGCCAGAATCTGCCAAAACTGCGAGTGTTGATGACCGACACGTAAGTGCACCTTGGGGTTCGTCAATCGTGGAAATCACTAAGAGACCCCGAAACAGTGAGTAATAGTACTCAAAACGGGTCAGAATCGGCCAAAACTGCGAGTGTTGATGACCGACACGTAAGCACACCTTGGGGTTCAACAACTATGCAAATCGCATCGGGACCCCTAAACGGGGAGTAATAGTCCATGAAATGGGCCAGAATCGTCCAAAACTGCGAGTGTTGATGACCGACACGTAAGCACACCTTGGGGTTCAACAACTATGCAAATCGCATTGGGACCCCTAAACGGGGAGTAATAGTCCATGAAATGGGCCAAAATCGTCCAAAACTGCGAGTGTTGATGACCGACACGTAAGCGCACCTTGGGGTTCGTCAATCGTGGAAATCACACTGAGACCCCAAAACAGTGATTAATATTCCACGAAATGGGCGAGAATCTGCCAATACTGCGAGTGTTGATGACCGACACATAAGCGCACCTTGGGGTGCGTCAATCGTGGAAATCACTCCGAGACCCCAAAACAGTGAGTAACAGTCCATGAAACGGGCCAGAATCAGCCAAGACTGTGAGTGTTGATGACCGACACGTAAGCGCACCTTGGGGTTCGTCAATCGTGGAAATCACTCAGAGACCCCAAAACAGTGAGTAATAGTACACGAAA
>NW_021215326.1:0-1712 GCF_002162155.2 Triticum dicoccoides | reverse complement strand
ATGACCTGTCATTCCACAGTAAATAGATGAAACCCACTAGCATGAGTAGGAGTTGTTTGAGCCCTGTTGTGCCTACTCATTCATGTTTGTTTGTCATGCCTGCTACTGCTTAGAGTTGAGTCAGGTCTGATTCATCGGGGATGAATCAGAGGTGTGTGAACATGTCCTACTGTGTGTGAGCTAAGTGTGTGAACACGATTTGGTAAAGGTAGCGGTGAGAGGCCATGTAGGAGTACATGGTGGGTTGTCTCATTGCAGCCGTCCTCAGGAACTGAGTTCTGTGTTTGTGATCCATGATTCAGCTACTACCACGCATTGGGCCCGAAACCAATGGACCCTCTCGGCTTCTTAATCACCCTTGTCCTCTGTCCAGGAGTTGCAAGTAGTTTCTGGTGTTTGTAGTATGCTGGAGGCCGTGGACAGCGCTGACCTTAGGGGTGGGCTGTGATGCGGTAGGCACGTGGCACGGTGTACCGGGCGCCCGTTTGGTGTCTCGGGAACCCTGTTCACATCGTTTGGGGCTGTGAGCGAAACTCCGGTCGGATCTCCTCATGGATGGAACCCGAATAGGCGATAAACCTGGACTAGAGACTTGAGTGTTTAGGCAGGCCGTGGCCGACACCCACGTTGGGCTTCCGCTTGAAGGTTGCCGAGTACATGTCGTGTAAACGGCGGTAAGTGGTGAGAGCGTGTGTGAAGAAGTACACCCCTGCAGGGTTAACCTAATCTATTCGAATAGCCGTGTCCACGGAAAAGGACCTCTGGGTTGCTTATATCAGTTCATAGACAAGTGAAAGTGGATACTCTAAAATACGCAAGATAAGCGTGAGTGCTATGGATGGCGTTCTCGTAGGGAGACGGGAGCGGATCCATAGTGGTGTATTGATATGGTGAATATGTGGACTCGTGTGCGCCACCTCAAAAGAGTTACTCGCAGTCGTAGTTCAGGATAGCCACCGAGTCAAAGCTGGCTTGCTGCAGTTAAACCCCACCATCCCCTTTGTTGATAATGATGCATATGTAGATAGTTCTGATGTAAGTCTTGCTGGGTACATTTGTACTCATGTTTGCCTATTTATGTTTTTGCAGAGAGACTTCGGTCTCGCTAGTAGTTTCGCGTGGACTTTGACGTTTAGCTTGTTACCTCAGCTACGATCTTGTGCCCTCGGCAGGATCTGGTAGATAGTCAGGCTTCTCAGCCTTTTTCATTTATAGATGTCTGTACTCAGACATGATAGCTTCCGCTTGTGCTTTGATTTGTATGCTCTGATTGTTGGGTCATGAGACCCATGTTTGTAATATCTCGCTCCTTGGAGCCTAATGAATAAATTACTTGAGTCGTAGAGTCATGTTGTGATGCCATGTTGTATTTGCACATATCGAGCATATTGTGTGTATGCTATTGAAATGCTTGGTATGTGTGGGATCTGACCATCTAGTTGTTTATCTTTAGTAGCCTCTCTTACCGGGAAATGTCTCCTAGTGTTTCCACCGAGCCATGGTAGCTTGCTACTGCTCCGGAACACTTAGGCTGGCCGGCATGTGTCCTTCTTCGTTCCTGTGTCTGTCCCTACGGGGAAATGTCACGCGATGAATACCGGAGTCCTGTTAGCCCGCTACAGCCCGGTTCACCGGAGTCCTGCTAGCCCAGTGCTACAGCCTGGATTCACTCGCTGATGACCGACACGTTCGATGCTGGGTCATGGATGCCT
>NW_021215325.1:0-1088 GCF_002162155.2 Triticum dicoccoides | reverse complement strand
ACTTTGGAGAATATTGTAGAACCACTCAATTCATCAAGCATATCATCTAGCCTAGGAATAGGATGACGATAACGAATAGTAATATTATTAATGCCTCTACAATCAACACACATACGTGATGTACCATCCTTTTTCGGCACTAGAATAATAGGAACAGCACAAGGACTAAGGGATTCGCGTATATAACCTTTGTCGAGAAGCTCTTGTACTTGGCGCATAATCTCCTTCGTCTCCTCTGGATTGGTACGGTATGGTGCACGGTTTGGCAGTGAAGCACCGGGAATTAAGTCAATCTGATGCTCAATCCCTCGAATAGGCGGTAATCCCGGTGGCACGTCTTGTGGAAAGACGTCAGCGAACTCCTGCAAAATGTTAGTGACAGCAGGAGGCAAAGAGGAAGGCACGTCCTCGAATGAAAATAATGCCTCTTTGCACACAAAAGCATAGCAAACAGATTTACCGAAATCTAGCTCATCAATATCAGATTTGGTGGCAAATAAACATGCACTTTTCAATTTAATTTCAGAAGCAACACTAGATGGTTTATTGTTAGGCTTCATTTGTTGCTCAAATTCTTTTGCCATAATCTGATTTTCACTCTTATTCGTCTCCTGTTTTGCTTTTATTAGCTCTATTAATATCATCTTTCAAAATGGAATCAGGAGTCATAGGAAGCAAAGTAATATTTTTATCCTTATGAACAAGAGTATAGTGATTGTTTCTACCATGGTGTACAGAATTTTTATCAAATTGCCATGGTCTACCAAGTAATAAGGAACATGCTTGTATAGGTACCACATCACAATCAACATAATCAGCATATGTAGAGATACTAAAATGCACACGAACAGTACGTGTTACCTTAACCTTGCCGCTGTTGTTGAACCATTGGATGTAGTAAGGATGTGGATGTGGTCTTGTGGTGAGAGAAAGCTTCTCCACCATCTCCATGCTAGCCAAGTTGTTGCAGCTCCCTCCGTCTATTATGACGCGCACAGAACGTTCCTTCACAACTCCCTTGGTATGGAACAAATTGTGCCTCTGATTTTGCTCAGCTTGTGTGACCTGCACACTCAAAACACGTTGAG
>NW_021215324.1:0-1129 GCF_002162155.2 Triticum dicoccoides | reverse complement strand
CTCTAAAAATAGCCTATACTTATGTATTTCGAAATTACATGGGCCTGGCCCAATAATAAGGTGACGCAGCACCTAAAATAGCCTCGGGACGAAATTTATGAAGTGGCATCTTGTATATTTCGTCCAAGGCTTCATGCACCCATTATGGTGGCTTCAAAGTCCTGAAATCATCACTTGTAACTCCGTTCTTGTTCCCCTTGCGCATGCCATCATCTCCATGCTTGTTCTTGCTCCAATGTTCATCCTTCTCCAAGCTAGGCCCTTCATTTGTAAGCAAAACAAATGTATCCAATTTAGGCAGCATCATATTCTCATGAACATTAGAATCATTACCAAGAAACGAAAGTACCTGGTAATTTAGTTGGCGTGCGCGAGCTCTAGTAATTGGTCCAGTATGTATAGCAGCAGGGCCTGTGGGTGTAACAATGGTATTGATGTCCTCATCACTCCCCTTCTTGAAATGAAGTCGTCCTCGACGGAAGTTCATCTTCCTCACCCAAATAAGGCTTCTAATCTGCAATGTTAAAAGTGGGACTAACCCCAAAATCTGCAGGCAGCTCAAGTTTATATGCATTATCATTTATTTTCTCTAACACCTTAAAGGGACCACCAGCCCGTGGCATGAGCTTTGATTTGCGCAAATCAGGAAATCTATCCTTGCGCAAATGTAACCAAACAAGATCTCCAGGTGCAAACACAACATGTTTTCTACCCTTATCTCCAGCAAGTTTATATTTGGCATTCATACGCTCAATGTTTTCCTTAGTTAACTCATGCATTTTTAAAATCAATTCAGCACGTTGTTTAGCATCAAAATTAACCTTCTCCGAAGATGGAAGAGGCAACAAATCAATAGGTGCACGAGGTAGGAAACCATACACAACTTCAAAAGGGCACATCTTAGTAGTAGAATGCAATGAACGATTATAAGCAAATTCAATATGAGGCAAGCATTCCTCCCACATTTTCTTATTACTCTTCAAAACAGCCCTAAGCATAGTAGACAATGTTCTATTGACTACTTCAGTTTGGCCATCAGTTTGGGGGTGACAAGTAGTACTAAAAAGCAGTTTAGTCCCCAACTTAGCCCATAAACATCTCCAAAAGTGGCTAAGAAATTTAGTATCAC
>NW_021215323.1:0-1237 GCF_002162155.2 Triticum dicoccoides | reverse complement strand
CCAGAGGAATTGCCAGGTGTTCCACCTGACAGGGATGTTGAGTTCGTAATAGACCTCATCCCCGGAACCGTTCCGATTGCTAGAAGACCTTATAAGATGGCCCCCCTAGAACTAGCCGAGCTTAAGAAACAACTCGATGAGTCCTTGAAAAAGGGTTTCATCCGACCTAGCTCATCTCCGTGGGCTTGCCCCGTCCTATTCGTCAAGAAGAAGGATGGTACGGACCGGATGGTTGTAGATTACCGACCTGTCAATTTGGTCACAATCAAGAACAAATATCCACTTCCCAGGATCAACGACCTGTACGATCAGCTCGCTGGATCCTCAGTCTTCTCCAAGATGGATTTGAGGTTGGGCTACCATCAAATCAAAATCAGAAACGGGGACATTCCTAAAACGGCCTTTGTTACTCGTTATGGCCAATACGAGTACACCGTCATGTCCTTCGGACTAACCAACGCTCCAGCCACCTTTTCTCGGTTAATGAACTCAATCTTCATGGAGTATTTGGATAAATTCGTCGTGGTTTACCTCGATGATATACTCATCTACTCCAAGAACGAGGAAGAACATGCCGAGCATCTAAGGCTAGTGCTGCAGAAACTTCGAGAGCATCGCCTTTATGCCAAATTTTCTAAATGTGAATTCTGGTTGTCAGAAGTGACCTATCTGGGTCATGTAATATCTGGTAAAGGTATTGCTATTAACCCTGAGCGAGTTCAAGCCGTCCTTAATTGGACTCCACCTGAATCGGTCAAGCAAGTTCGGAGCTTTCTGGGCTTAGCGAGCTATTGTCGTTGCTTTGTCGAGAATCTCTCCAAGGTTGCCAAACCTCTAACCGAACTCCTCAAGAAAGATAAGAAGTTCGAGTGGACTCCACAATGTGAGCACAGCTTTCAGGAACTGAAAAGACGCCTGACTTCTGCTCCCGTACTGGTACCGCCAGACTTCTCTAAGGACTTTGTTATCTACTGCGACGCCTCGCGACAAGGACTAGGTTGCATTCTCATGCAAGATCGACACGTAATTGCCTACGCTTCACGGCAATTGCACCCACACGAGGAGAATTATCCTACTCATGATCTAGAGCTTGCAGCTGTAGTCTATGCACTTAAGACCTGGCGACATTACCTCCTCGGTAATCATTGCGAAATATTCACTGATCACCAAAGTCTGAAGTACATTTTCACCCAACCGGATCTGAATCTCAGGCAAAGACGTTGGGTTGAGTTGATCA
>NW_021215322.1:0-1552 GCF_002162155.2 Triticum dicoccoides | reverse complement strand
CCGACAAGATCTACCGGGAAGCGGCAGCCGCAACAGGTCGCAAGTCACCTGCCGTTGAAGCTCCCGGGGGGAAGAAGAAGACCAAGTCCGGCAAGAGTTCTGATGCCCACTCCAGCAAGCGCACCTCTTCGGAGTGCTGCGCTGCCGTCGAGGACGCACCAACGAGCTCCACCGGCAAGTGTAAGAAGACAATGGCAGCTCTGCCAGAAACCAAGAAGGTGTCCTCCAAGGTGGACGGCACTGGTGGTACCTTCACCATCAGCACCACTCTCGACCCTAAATAGGAAAGCGCGCTCATTGCTTTCCTGCGGGCGAATGTCGACATGTTTGCGTGGCAACCGTTTGACATCCCTGGTGTTCCCAGGAAAGTAATTGAGCACCATCTTGCCGTTTGTCCTCACGCGCGGCCCGTCAAGCAGAAGGTCAGGAAGCAAGCAGTGGAGCGCCAAGAAATCATAGCAGAAGAAATCAAGAAGTTGGAAGCAGCAGGCCTTGTTAGAGGAGTGCTCCATCCTACGTGGTTGGCCAATCCTGTAGTCGTGCGCAAGGCGAAAGGGAAATGGAGACTTTGTATCGACTTTACCGATGTTAACAAAGCTTGTCCCAAAGACCCATTTCCTTTGCCGCGCATTGACCAGATTGTTGACTCCACGGCCGGATGTGATTTGCTTTCATTTCTTGACGCATACTCAGGATACCATCAGATCTTCATGGCAGAAGAGGATGAGGAGAAGACCGCATTCATCACTCCATGTGGCACATACTGCTTCATACGGATGCCTTTCGGTTTGAAAAATGCTGGTTCAACATTTGCAAGAGTAGTCCATGTCGCTCTTGAGCCACAAATACACAGAAATGTGGAAGCCTACATGGATGACATAGTGGTCAAGAGCAAGGACAAGGCAACTCTCATTCAAGATTTAGACGAGACCTTTGCAAATCTGCGCAAGATCAACCTTAAACTCAACCCCGAGAAGTGTGTGTTTAGAGTCCCCTCCGGCAAGCTTCTCGGGTTCTTCGTGTCTCAGCGGGGAATCGAAGCCAATCCCGACAAGATCAAGGCCATTGAGCAGATTGAAGCACCCAAGCGCGTCAAGGATGTACGAAGACTTGCCGGTTGCGTGGCTGCTCTCAGCAGGTTTATTTCTAGCTCTGCAGAGCGCGCCCTACCGTTTTTCAAAATATTGAAAAAGGCAGGTCCAATGAAATGGACTCCGGAAGTGGAGGCTGCGCTGCAAGACTTGAAGAGATACCTGTCCTCCGCTCCAACACTTGTCGCACCTAAGCCACAAGAGAAGTTGCTGCTGTATATAGCGGCAACCAATCAAGTGGTTAGTGCTGCGTTAGTAGCAGAGAGGGAGGTAGATGACGAGCCAGCAACCACGGCAGACGCATCCAGCGACAAGCAGGGGGCTTCCCTGGCAAGCTCTGGTCCCGACAAGGATGGATCTGCGCAGACACGTGAGGAGATACAGAAGAAAATGGTACAACGCCCAGTTTACTTTGTCAGTTCCCTTCTGCAGGGGGCTAGGTCAAGGTACTCTGGCGTGCA
>NW_021215321.1:0-840 GCF_002162155.2 Triticum dicoccoides | reverse complement strand
CGCTGACTGGGGTTTGACCAGGGGTGGGGCCCACTGTCAGTGGCTGTGGGGGTGTTTAGCGTGGTCATTAGTGCTAACTAAATCAGCGCCACGTCAGCTGCCGGCGTTTAACCGCCGGCAACCTCAGATCGCGGCGGCGTCCGCGTCGGGTTTGCGCTACAGGGCGCCGTTTTACTCGTGGTTTGTGGCTACGGCTAGCTGGCAAAGCAGCGCATCTAATGGAGCGAACGGGGGGAGCTGGGGTGGCCTGAGTCGACGGCGGCGAGCTCCAAGGCGGCGGCCGGAGTTCGGGCACCTGCGGGTTTGGCGTTGTGGTGCTCGGGAGGGGAAGCTGGTGGGTTCTACGTGCTCCTGGTGAGGTTTGGAGCACGGTGGTGTGCCCGGCTTTGAGCCACGGTGGCTCTGGCCACGACGGTGATGAGGCACGGCGGCGGCGAGCTCTCGGATCCGGTGGAAGCAATGGCTAGAGCGGCCAAACAGCACGGGAAGAAGAGGGGAACGGGTCAGCGGCTCACCGCGAAGCTGCAGGGAGGGTTAGTGGGCTCGGGGGCGCGCCGGAGTGGCCGAATCGACGGAGAAGGGCGCCGGGGCCGAAGCTTGAAGACGATGGCGATGGCGGCTGCTCGGGGCCCTTCTGGTCGCGTGAGACGACGAGGAGGACGGGGGCGGAACAGCGGAGCTTTGGGAGGCGTCGGGGAGGCGAGACGGTGGCTGTGGCCGCGCGAGCGCTGGTCGGCGGCGACGGGCTCCATTCGGGTGAGGAGAACAGAGGAGGGGGAGAGTGTTCCGGGGAGAGGATGAGGACGCGGGAGAGTGAGGGAGAAGTGAGAGGGGGTCGGG
>NW_021215320.1:0-1550 GCF_002162155.2 Triticum dicoccoides | reverse complement strand
CACTCGGGCTGGACGAGATCCACCAATCCTGCCATCCAAACACCGTCTCCGTCCCGGATCTCTTCGTCCTACTTCTCTCCGTCCCGCGTTGACTCTCGCGGAGGTAAAATTCCACTAAGTCCCCGAAGTTTCCAGATTCATATGCCCATATTCATCGCATCATAACTTCATCACCGTTGCTCCGATTCGTGTGTGTAGCATATAAAAATGTTCGTCTCGAAGAGTACATCATTTCATCTCATTGTATCATTTTCATTTGAGCTCATCTTGATGCCCGAAATGTTGTTGGAAGAGGGCTATGTGAGGAAAGTTGCAGATCTGTTTCAGCCAATGCACTTTTGTCATTTTTGCAATGATTAATTTGTGCATGCTATGATCCTGGGCTCTACATGTGTTTTGTAGTATGCCATGCCATCTTTACAGGGGTGTATGCCATGTAATTTTGTGATCTTGTTGATGACTAGCACAAGCATGCAAAGTAGCTTACTCGATGATGCTGATTTCAGGGACTTGGAATTTCACCAAGTCCTTGTCCTGCTATTGTTTTTATGCCATATGTTCATGTTGTTTCCTAGTGATCCGTGCCTCTTTTGAGGATGATCAGTAAAGATGTTTTGTAGATATTGTTGTGCTCTATCCATCCATGTCTTTTTTTGCAATTACGGAGCACCCTAGCTTGAGTAAATCGAGCTCTACTTTTGGTATAAAATGTTCCTGGCAGATTGTTAACATGTTTAGCGATTTTGCCGAGCTTATTGTTTTTGATCTGTGCATGCTACGTTGTTGTTCTTGCCATGTCTAGCTTCTATGTCATGTCTATTTGCTGGGTGCATGCTTAGTTTGTCATGCAATGCCTCGTAGTGCGTGCATCGAGCTCGTAAACATGCCTACTTGATAACTGTTTTGCCATGCTCCAGTTTTTCCCTAAGTCTGAATCTGTTTATGTTTTTGCTATGTTCACATGCTTGCTATTGTATTTTCTGATCCCTTTTGGCTCATGGTCACTAAGGGACTTTTGTTATATTTTTTGAGTAGCTTCATGGCATGCCTTGCTTTGCCATGATATGTTCCTGTAGCATGTAGTTTTCATGCTCTAAAGATTGCTTCCTGATGATAAATTCCTGACTTGTTATTTCACTAAGTCCGAAACCTGTTATCATTTGCACTTTTTCCATGCTTGTTTGAACCTGTTGATGAGTGAATTAGACGTAGCTCAGTGTTCATCTTTTGTCAAGCATAATGAGTGGATCCCTGCCATGTATTTTGTTGGTATGTTTGAGTGCTGCAGCATATTTATCTTGATGCATTTAGATGGTCACTTGCTGATTATCGCAGACCCGTGCCATATTTGTATTGCTTGCCATTTTCCAAACCGTGCATCCGATTCCGGTGATCTTTATATCGATTTCGACCGAAATCGACTCCTCTTTCCAGTGGCACTCTTGGTTTTCCAAGTTGAGGCCAGGTTCAATATTTTTTTCCAAATCATGCATATGCATCACATCCCGCATCCCGCATATCATGCCTTGTTTATGTGTTGGTTGTTTACT
>NW_021215319.1:0-1550 GCF_002162155.2 Triticum dicoccoides | reverse complement strand
CACTCGGGCTGGACGAGATCCACCAATCCTGCCATCCAAACACCGTCTCCGTCCCGGATCTCTTCGTCCTACTTCTCTCCGTCCCGCGTTGACTCTCGCGGAGGTAAAATTCCACTAAGTCCCCGAAGTTTCCAGATTCATATGCCCATATTCATCGCATCATAACTTCATCACCGTTGCTCCGATTCGTGCGTGTAGCATATAAAAATGTTCGTCTCGAAGAGTACATCATTTCATCTCATTGTATCATTTTCATTTGAGCTCATCTTGATGCCCGAAATGTTGTTGGAAGAGGGCTATGTGAGGAAAGTTGCAGATCTGTTTCAGCCAATGCACTTTTGTCATTTTTGCAATGATTAATTTGTGCATGCTATGATCCTGGGCTCTACATGTGTTTTGTAGTATGCCATGCCATCTTTACAGGGGTGTATGCCATGTAATTTTGTGATCTTTGTGATGACTAGCACAAGCATGCAAAGTAGCTTACTCGATGATGCTGATTTCAGGGACTTGGAATTTCACCAAGTCCTTGTCCTGCTATTGTTTTTATGCCATATGTTCATGTTGTTTCCTAGTGATCCGTGCCTCTTTTGAGGATGATCAGTAAAGATGTTTTGTAGATATTGTTGTGCTCTATCCATCCATGTCTTTTTTTGCAATTACGGAGCACCCTAGCTTGAGTAAATCGAGCTCTACTTTTGGTATAAAATGTTCCTGGCAGATTGTTAACATGTTTAGCGATTTTGCCGAGCTTATTGTTTTTGATCTGTGCATGCTACGTTGTTGTTCTTGCCATGTCTAGCTTCTATGTCATGTCTATTTGCTGGGTGCATGCTTAGTTTGTCATGCAATGCCTCGTAGTGCGTGCATCGAGCTCGTAAACATGCCTACTTGATAACTGTTTTGCCATGCTCCAGTTTTTCCCTAAGTCTGAATCTGTTTATGTTTTTGCTATGTTCACATGCTTGCTATTGTATTTTCTGATCCCTTTTGGCTCATGGTCACTAAGGGACTTTTGTTATATTTTTTGAGTAGCTTCATGGCATGCCTTGCTTTGCCATGATATGTTCCTGTAGCATGTAGTTTTCATGCTCTAAAGATTGCTTCCTGATGATAAATTCCTGACTTGTTATTTCACTAAGTCCGAAACCTGTTATCATTTGCACTTTTTCCATGCTTGTTTGAACCTGTTGATGAGTGAATTAGACGTAGCTCAGTGTTCATCTTTTGTCAAGCATAATGAGTGGATCCCTGCCATGTATTTTGTTGGTATGTTTGAGTGCTGCAGCATATTTATCTTGATGCATTTAGATGGTCACTTGCTGATTATCGCAGACCCGTGCCATATTTGTATTGCTTGCCATTTTCCAAACCGTGCATCCGATTCCGGTGATCTTTATATCGATTTCGACCGAAATCGACTCCTCTTTCCAGTGGCACTCTTGGTTTTCCAAGTTGAGGCCAGGTTCAATATTTTTTTCCAAATCATGCATATGCATCACATCCCGCATCCCGCATATCATGCCTTGTTTATGTGTTGGTTGTTTACT
>NW_021215318.1:0-1494 GCF_002162155.2 Triticum dicoccoides | reverse complement strand
TTCTCGCTCCTGCTCTCTTTTACTGCATTAAGACAACGCGTTTCAAACTGCTGTGTGCTACGGTAGTTGAACCCATTTCCTCTGCATGACCTGTCATTGCCACAGTAACTAGATGAAACCCACTAGCATGTGTAGGAGTTGTTTGAGCCATATGTATGTGTTGTTCCTACCTTGCTATGCCTGCTATGCTTAGAGTCGTGTCAGGTCTGGTTCATCTGGGTGATGGGCTAGAGTGAAATGTTTATGGCGGTAATAAGAGTGGTGTGGTGAACACGATTTGGTAAAGGTATCGATGAGAGGCCATGTAGGAGTACATGGTGGGTTGTTTCATTGAAGCCGACCTTAAGCACTGAGATCTGTATGTGTGATTTAAGAATCAGCTACTACCATGCATTGGGCCCGAAACCAATGGACCCTCTCGGCTTCTTATTCACCCTAGTTCTCCGTCCAGGAGTTGCAAGTAGTTTCTGGTGTTTGTAGCCTACTGGAGGCCGTGGACAGCGCTGAACGTAGGGGTGGGCTGTGATGCGGTAGGTACGTGGCACGGTGTACCGAATACCCGTTAGGTATCTCGGGAACCCTGTTCACATCGTTCGGGGCCGTATGGGAAACCTCGGGCGGACTCCCTGCGGATGGAACCTGGATAGGCGATAAACCTGGACTGGAGGCTTAGGTGATTAGGTAGGTCGTGGCCGACACCCACGTTGGGCTTCCGCTTGAAGGTTGCCGAGTACATGTCGTGTAAACGACGGTAAGTGGTGAGAGCGTGTATGAAGAAGTACACCCCTGCAGGGTTAACATGATCTATTTGAATAGCCGCGTCCGCGGTAAAGGACTACTTGGTTGCCTATACAGTTCATAGACAAGTAAATGGAAACTGTTAAAAGCCTCAAGATAAGTGTGAGTGCCGAGGATGGCTCTTCCGTAGGAAGACGGAGGCGGATCCTCGGTAGTGTATTGAAGTGGTGAGTAGTGGACTCGTGTGCGCAAAACCATTTCAAGTTGGAGTCTCGTAGGATAGTCTAGCCAAGAGTCAAAGCTGGCTTGCTGCAATAACTCCACCAACCCTTCTTGATACTAAGCATGTATGTAGGATCTGATGTAAGTCTTGCTGAGTACCTTTGTACTCATGTTGCTATAATTTACATTTTTACAGAAGACGCGGCAACCCCTTCTGATGGGTTCTATGTAGACGTTGACATCAACGAGTAGGCTAAAGACCCAGGTGGTGACCCTGAGCTTGTGAAGGACCTTGTAGTATAGCTAGGCTTCCCAAGCCTCTTTTATTTTACTAGTTGTCTGTACTCAGACAAGTTACTTCCGCTGCTGGTTTGTATGACTGTATGACTTGTATGTTGGGTCGTGAGACCCGTACCTTTGTGTATGTTATGTATGGCTCTCTGAGCCTTAAATAAAGTACTTGTGTCGTAGAGTCATGTTGTGATGCTTCGTTGTATTTGCACATATCGAGCATATTGTGTGTATGATTGAAAT
>NW_021215317.1:0-2056 GCF_002162155.2 Triticum dicoccoides | reverse complement strand
CTTTATTGATCAAGGTGGGGTTTTGTGACGCCTTTGTCTGGTCGTTGAACACAAACGAAGTACGCGAAGTTGCAGCTATGGCGAACTTTTAATCTAAACAAAACCCAAAGTCTAAACGATGCCCTAAGGGCTGTATATATGGAGGAAGAGGGGGGAATTTCGTGGCCCTTGGTGGAGGGGTCCGAAATCAACCCTATCTCTTGTTTCCCCACACATACGGACTCTAAAAATAGCCTATACTTATGTATTTCGAAATTACATGGGCCTGGCCCAATAATAAGGTGACGCAGCACCTAAAATAGCCTCGGGACGAAATTTATGAAGTGGCATCTTGTATATTTCGTCCAAGACTTCATGCACCCATTATGGTGGCTTCAAAGTCCTGAAATCATCACTTGTAACTCCGTTCTTGTTCCCCTTGCGCATGCCATCTCCATGCTTGTTCTTGCTCCAATGTTCATCCTTCTCCAAGCTAGGCCCTTCATTTGTAAGCAAAACAAATGTATCCAATTTAGGCAGCATCATATTCTCATGAACATTAGAATCATTACCAAGAAACGAAAGTACCTAGTAATTTAGTTGGCGTGCACGAGCTCTAGTAATTGGTCCAGTATGTATAGCAGCAGGGGCTGTGGGTGTAACAATTGTATTGATGTCCTCATCATCCTCCCCTTCTTGAAATGAAGTCGTCCTCGACGGAAGTTCATCTTCCTCACCCAAATAAGGCTTCAAATCTGCAATGTTAAAAGTGGGACTAACCCCAAAATCTGCAGGCAGCTCAAGTTTATATGCATTATCATTTATTTTCTCTAACACCTTAAAGGGACCATCAGCACGTGGCATTAACTTTGATTGGCGCAAATCAGGAAATCTATCCTTACGCAAATGTAACCAAACAAGATCTCCAGGAGCAAACACAACATGTTTTCTACCCTTATCTCCAGCAAGTTTATATTTAGCATTCATGCGCTCAATGTTTTCCTTAGTTAACTCATGCATTTTTAAAATCAATTCAGCACGTTGTTTAACATCAAAATTAACCTTCTCCGAAGATGGAAGAGGCAACAAATCAATAGGTGCATGAGGTAGGAAACCATACACAACTTCAAAAGGGCACATCTTAGTAGTAGAATGCAATGAACGATTATAAGCAAATTCAATATGAGGCAAGCATTCCTCCCACATTTTCTTATTATTCTTCAAAACAGCCCTAAGCATAGTAGACAATGTTCTATTGACTACTTCAGTTTGTCCATCAGTTTGGGGGTGACAAGTAGTACTAAAAAGCAGTTTAGTCCCCAACTTAGCCCATAAACATCTCCAAAAGTGGCTAAGAAATTTAGTATCACGATCTGAAACAATAGTATTTGGCACACCATGCAAGCGAATAATTTCACGAAAGAACAAATCAGCAACATTAACAGCATCATCGCTTTTATGACATGGTATAAAGTGTGCCATTTTCGAGAATCTATCCACGACAACAAATATGCTATCCCTCCCCTTCTTTGTTCGAGGTAAACCTAAAACAAAGTCCATAGATATATCCTCCCAAGGAACACTAGGTACAGGCAAAGGCATATATAAACAATGAGGATTGAGTCGTGACTTAGCTCTTTGACATGTAGTGCAGCGAGCAATAAAACGCTCAACATCCCGTCTCATCTTTGGCCAAAAGAAATGTGTAGCAAGTACGTCCTCCGTCTTCTTCACGCCAAAGTGTCCCATTAATCCTCCTCCATGCGCCTCCTGCAACAACAAAAGACGAACGGAGCTAGCTGGAATGCATAGCTTGTTAGCACAAAACACAAATCCATCGTTAACAACAAACTTGTTCCACATTCTTCCTTCTTTACAATTCTGCATTACATCTTTAAAATCAGCATCATGCACATATTGATCTTTGATGGTCTCCAAACCAAATATTTTGAAGTCAAGTTGTGAAAGCATAGTATAGCGACGAGACAATGCATCAGCAATAACATTTTCTTTTCCCTTCTTGTGTTTAATGACATAAGGGAAAGTCTCAATGAATTCAACCCATTTAGCATGTCTA
>NW_021215316.1:0-1297 GCF_002162155.2 Triticum dicoccoides | reverse complement strand
TAAGGTTTATTCACCAATGTTGGGATGGTTTAATGATGAACATTGTCAATCTTTTGAAATGAATAAGAGCTTCACTTATATGTGCAAACTGAGTTACAATATTTTCATGCCTTCTACTTCTTGTGCTAATTTTTTGGCTTTAGATTTTATGAACTATGCAAGTTACTCATCTATTCATGTGTCATATATGCAAAAATCAAGGGAAGTAAAAATGGATGACATATACATATACAACATGTACACCTTGTCTCTTTTGTTAGCCACATTTCAGATTAAGCAACGCCGAGGACGGCTTTATTTTCAAGAAGGGGAGGATGATGAGGACATGACTACCTTGGATATGACCAAAAATATTGCATATATGCATATTTGTCAGGTGATTTCTAGTGCAAACTATTCAATAATCTATTTATGTTATCCAGAACAAAAATACTTCACACACTTTTGTGTTTTGTCTAATTGCAGGTGTATGGGACATTTGTACTATCCACATATGAAGATAAGGAAGAAAGAGATGTTTATTTGCTGTCCAAAAAGTTCTCTCACGTCACTTTTGGCCCAAGAGAAGATAGAGTCCAAGTCTCTCACGTTCTGGATTCAGATTCGGACTGCACAGACACAGCTGACTTAAAACGCACACAAGTTTTTCATACGGACTCCGAATTGGGTGATTCTTTTTTTGTTGGAAACTAGATTTCGTGCACTTTCCAACCCAATTGGAATTACCTTCAAATTCGTCCGAAGCGTTGAGTTGTGGACGAAACAATCTGATGCTGCAGTAGAATCCGAGTCAAACTACAAGTCCAAAGGTGTTACATCACCTCCACTTGGGCCCGTTGGCCTTGTACGACCTAGATTTAGTTTTAGGCTGCCTTGGGACGTCCTCCCACCACCTTGGCCGCCACCCCTTGCTCCTATATAAGTAGATCCATCTAGTAGCTTTTCCTTGGGATTTGTTTAGTTAAAAGTTAGCCATTACAACTTCGTGTACTTCGTTTGTGTCCAACGACCAGACCAAGACCGCTTACGGATCCCCACCATTATCAATACCTCATATATATTTGCAATATTCAGATTGCTTTATCATATTCTTGCTCGTTCTTCGATTGCTTGCAGGAATAGACCTTCGTGGTCAGGCTGACCGTGCTTCCGGCATCGTCAGTAACCTCAGGAGATTGGTTTAGCGATTGCTAAGGCGCAACGTCGTGCACGTTTGTAGTCGGATCGTCAAAGTCGTCTCCACCAAATCGATAGTTATCATCTCATCGAAAGATCGGGACACCCCGCCTCTATCACT
>NW_021215315.1:0-2448 GCF_002162155.2 Triticum dicoccoides | reverse complement strand
TGGCCATGTCAACTGTATCTCTGCCGAAGAAGCTCAAGAGGATCCCAACGTCGTTCTTGGTACGCTTCTTGTTAATTGCCACCCGGCATCTGTTCTTTTCGATACAGGAGCCTCTCATTCTTTTATATCCGAAAATTATGCTCGTTTGCATAACATCGCATTCGGTGATATGCCAACCTCTATGGTAATTCAAACTCCAGGATCCAAGTGGCAAACTTCTAGAGTAAGCCATGGAAATGAAATCCAAGTCGACAGACTTGTTTTCCTCGCATCTTTGATAGCCCTTAAATTTTCAGATATTAATATCATTTTGGGTATGGACTGGATGTCATCTCATCATGCCAAAATTGATTGCTTCTCTAGGACTGTTCAACTCACTCATCCTTCGGGGAAGATAGTCAATGTCCTGACCCGATTAGCCAAGCGACAATTATATTCTCTTAACGCCAGCCCCTTGCCAGACCTCGAGGACGTTCCGGTAGTCCGTGACTTCCCGGATGTTTTCCCAGAGGAATTGCCAGGTGTTCCACCTGACCGGGATGTTGAGTTCGTAATAGACCTCATTCCAGGAACCGTTCCGATTGCTAGAAGACCCTATAAGATGGCACCACTAGAACTAGCTGAGCTTAAGAAACAACTCGATGAGTCCTTAAAAAAGGGTTTCATCCGACCTAGTTCATCTCCGTGGGCTTGCCCCGTCCTCTTCGTCAAGAAGAAGGATGGTACGGACCGGATGGTTGTAGATTATCGACCTGTCAATTTGGTCACAATCAAGAACAAATATCCACTCCCCAGGATCAACGGCCTGTATGATCAGCTCGCTGGATCCTCAGTCTTCTCCAAGATGGATTTGAGGTTGGGCTACCATCAAATCAAAATCAGAAACGGGGACATTCCTAAAACGGCCTTTGTTACTCATTATGGCCAATACGAGTACACCGTCATGTCCTTCAGTTTAACCAACGCTCCAGCCATCTTTTCTCGGTTAATGAACTCAATCTTCATGGAGTATTTGGATAAATTCGTCGTAGTTTATCTCGATGATATTCTCATCTACTCCAAGAACGAGGAAGAACATGCCGAACATCTAAGGCTAGTGTTGAAGAAACTTCGAGAGCATCGCCTTTATGCCAAATTTTCTAAATGTGAATTCTGGTTGTCAGAAGTGACCTATCTGGGTCATGTAATATCTGGTAAAGGTATTGCTGTTAAGCCTGAGCGAGTTCAAGCCGTCCTTAAGTGGACTCCACCTGAATCGGTCAAGCAAGTTCGGAGTTTTCTGGGCTTAGCGAGCTATTGTCGTCGCTTTGTCGAGAACTTCTCCAAAGTTGCTAAACCCCTAACCGAACTCCTCAAGAAAGATAAAAAGTTCGAATGGACTCCACAATGTGAGCATAGCTTTCAGGAACTGAAAAGACGCCTGACTTCTGCTCCCGTACTGGTACCACCGGACTTCTCCAAGGACTTTGTTATCTACTGCGACGCCTCGCGACAAGGACTAGGCTGTATTCTCATGCAAGATCGACACGTAATTGCTTACGCTTCACGGCAATTGCACCCACATGAGGAGAATTATCCTACTCATGATTTAGAGCTTGCAGCTGTAGTCTATGCACTTAAATCCTGGCGACATTACCTCCTCGGTAATCGTTGTGAAATATTCACTGATCACCAAAGTATGAAGTACATCTTCACCCAACCGGATTTGAATCTCAGGCAAAGACGTTGGGTCGAGTTGATCACAGATTTCGACTTAGGAATAACTTATACCCCAGGGAAAGCCAACGTCATGGCTGATGCGCTAAGTCGTAAATCTTATTGTAACAACCTGATGTTACAACAAAGTCAACCGCTTCTCCATGAGGAATTTCGGAAGCTTAACCTTCACATTGTTCCTCAAGGATTTCTTTCCACCTTGGTGGCGAAACCTACTCTTACGGATCAAATCATCGCTGCCCAGAAGCGAGATAAGGGAATATCTAAAATCAAGGAGAACATTGCTAGCGGAGGTGCTAGTTGTTTCTCCACAAATGATCATGGTGTTGTATATTTTGAGAACCATTTAGTGGTTCCCAAGAACCAGCATCTACGGCAGTTGATCCTTAAGGAGGCTCACGAATCTCCTCTCACCATTCATCCCGGTAGTACCAAGATGTATCAGGACCTACGCCAGAGGTTCTGGTGGACTAGGATGAAGAGAGAAATTGCTCAATATATTGCTAATTGTGATGTCTGTCGTCGTGTAAAAGCAGAGCATCAACGGCCTGCTGGCACCCTTCAACCCTTAGCTATTCCTGAATGGAAATGGGATAAAATTGGTATGGATTTCATTACCGGGTTTCCCAGGACCAAGAGAGGGAATAATGCTATCTTCGTCGTTGTCGATCGTCTTTCCAAAGTAGCCCATTTCCTACCTATTCGTGAGAGTATAACCGCTAGTCAATTGGC
>NW_021215314.1:0-914 GCF_002162155.2 Triticum dicoccoides | reverse complement strand
GTTTTTGACTACAACGGTTGCCGATCACCGCCTGCTGCTGGGTAAGAACTGGTAAGAATTTGAGATTTGCTTGACGGATTTGTGATACACCACCACCACTTCTTAGTAGTCTGTAGGATCATATTCTTGTGTGTTTCTATTGCTGCTAACCATGCCAGGATCACAAGCCGACGAGATTGACTGGGAGAACTTATCGAACAAGGAGCTTCATGATAAGTTTCAGCAAATGATGACTGAACAGGTACAAGATGTGCTGAACAATTTTGAAGAGGCCATGGAGAAGATCACTGGCCTTGAGAAGACGTTCGAAACAAAGCTCGATAACAGATTTAATGAACTGCTTGCGCGTCTTCCACCACCGGCTGCACCCGTCGCACCTCTGCAACAACAACAACTACGCCCCCTTCCGAATCAGTATGGACGAGCACAGCGTGTTCCTATTGTGACAGGACAAAATTCTGGGGACGCTGGTACTGCTGTTGGTGTTTCTTTGGCTCCTGCTACTGCTCCTGCTGGTACCCAGGAGGATGATGAGTATGCGGGCGATTATGAGGATGAGGTTGATCAAAATCAGATCTACGAGCAGCCACCAGCACCACCACCAGCAGGTCGACCTCAGGTATATATTCGTAATGGTAGGCCTGCACCACCACCTCAGGTACGAGATGATGTCCATATTCCTAAACTGAAATTGAATATTCCACCATTTGAGGGTAGATATGTTCCTGATATATATCTTACTTGGGAGTTAGAAACTGAACAACGATTTACATGTTTACAATATCCTGAGGAGAGACGAGTTGCTGCTGCTGTTTGTGCTTTCACTAGTTTTGCATGTGTATGGTGGTCTGAACATTGTAGATTATATCCTATTCCAACTACTTGGGCTGCTTTGAAAACTGCTATGCGTACGC
>NW_021215313.1:0-1149 GCF_002162155.2 Triticum dicoccoides | reverse complement strand
GGGACCCCAAAACAGTGAGTAATAGTCCACGAAACAAGCCAGAATCGGCCGAAACTGTGAGCGTTGATGACTGACACGTGAGTGCACCTTGGGGTTCAACAACCATGGAAATCGCTCTGGGACCCCAAAACGGTGAGTAATAGTACACGAAATGGACCACAATCGGCCAAAATTGTGAGTGTTGATGACCGACACATAAACGCACCACGGGGTTCGCAAATTGTGGAAATCACTCCGGGACCCCCAAAACTAAGTAATAGTCCAAGAAACGGGCCATAATCGGCCCAAACTGCGATTGTTGTTGACCTACACTTAAGTGCACCTTGGGGTTCAACAACCATGGAAATCACTTTGGGACCCCAAAACGGTGAGTAATATTTCACAAAACGGGTCAGAATCGACAAAAACCGCGAGTGTTGATCACCGACAAGTAAGCGCACCCCGGGGTTCGTTTATCGTGGAAATCACTCCAGGGCCCCAAAACAGTGAGTAGTAGCCCATGAAACAGGAAAGAATCGGCCAAAACGGTGAGTGTTGATGACCTACACGTAAGCGCACCTTGGGGTTCAACAACCATGGAAATCGCTCTCGGATCACAAAATGGTGAGTAATAGTGCACGAAACGGGTCAGAATCGACAAAAACCGCGAGTGTTGATGACCGACACGTAAACGCACCCTGGGGTTCGTTAATCGTGGAAATCCCTCCGTGGCTCCAAAACAGTAAGTAATAGTCCATGAAACGGACCAGACTCGGCCAAAACCATGAGTGTTGATGACCGACACGTAAACGCACCCCGGGGTTGGTTAATCGTGGAAATCACACAGGGACCCCAAAGCAGTGAGTAATAATCCACGAAACGGGCCAGAATCGGCCAAAACTGTGAGTGTTGATGACCGACACGTAAACGCACCCCGCGGTTTGTTAATCGTGAAATCACTTAGGGACCCCAAAACAGTGAGTAATAGTCCACGAAACGGGTCAGAATTGGCCAAAATTGTGAGTGTTAATGACCGACACGTAAGCGCACCTTGGGTTCAACAATTATGGAAATCACTTTGGGACCCCAAAACGGTGAGTAAAAGTCCACGAAACGCGTCAGAATTGGCCAAAACTCTGAGTGTTGATGACCGACACGTAAACGCACACG
>NW_021215312.1:0-781 GCF_002162155.2 Triticum dicoccoides | reverse complement strand
TTAGTCCCGGTTGGTTCCACCAACCGGGACCAAAGGCCTTGTGCTGCCCCGCGCCAAATGTTTAGTCCCACCTCGCTAGTTGAGAGGGAGCCGCACCAGTTTATAAGGTGCGGTGCGGCTCCCCTCTCGAGCTCCTCTCTAAAGCAGGCTTTCGGGCCTAACTCTGCCATCTGTGCCTGTGGGCCTACTGGGCCTTCCACGGGCCTGAATCCTGGCCCATAGGGTTTCTAGTCGTATTCAGGCCGTGGGCGCCCAGTAGGTGGCATTTTTTTTGTTTTTTTGTTTTATTTGTTCCTTTATTTAGTTTATTTTGGTTTTGGTTTATTTTTCTTTTGGTTTTTTGCTTTATTTTCTAATTCTTTTTGCTTTTAGTTTTAGAAAAATTATAAACTTTCTGTTAGTGCCATTAGTTTTCAAATATGAAAACTTTTTTTTTGTTTTCTTTGTTACTTTATTTATTTTATTTTGTTTCTACTTACAACAAAATACTTATTGTTGCTATTTTTATTTTTTTCAGTTTTTTGTTCTGTTTTCTGCATTATTTATTTTCTTTGGTTTTTTGCTTTATTTTTTAATTCTTTTTGCTTTTAGTTTTAAAAAAATTATAAACTTTCTGTTAGTGCCATTAGTTTTCAAATTTGGAAACTCTTTTTTTGTTTTCTTTGTTGCTTTATTCATTTTATTTTGTTTCTACTTACAATAAAATACTTATTGTTGCTATTTTTAGTTTTTTCCAATTTTTTGTTTTGTTTTCTGCATTAATTATTTTCTTTTGGTTTTT
>NW_021215311.1:0-646 GCF_002162155.2 Triticum dicoccoides | reverse complement strand
AAAAAAAACAGCGCAAAAAAAAAAGAGCGCAAAAAAAAAGAGCGAAAAAAAAAATTCAGAGTGTGCTTTTCCCTTGTTTACGTGCCGCGCCGTGATTTTGTTGGTGTTCTAGGCTCGCGTCTCTAGAATAGTCTAGCCTAGGACCAGCACAGTACCGTCGTTGAGCGTTTATTCAACTTTGCATCTCTGAATTGATTATTGCTGACCTTTTTTGCTACCATAGTATAAGCCTTCCCAGCTCCACATACATCTACGTCGTGCGTTTGACTCTCCCTGGTAATCGCTCTATCCAAGCTTTGAGAGTTTTGACTACAACGGTTGCCGATCACCGCCTGTTGCTGGGTAAGAACTGGTAAGAATTTGAGTTTTGCTTGACGGATTTGTGACACCCACCACCACCACTTGTTCGTAGTCTGTAGGATCATATTCTTGTGTGTTTCTATTGCTGCTAACCATGCCAGGATCACAAGCCGACGAGATTGACTGGGAGAATTTATCGAACAAGGAGCTTCATGATAAGTTTCAGCAAATGATGACTGAACAGGTGCAAGATGTGCTGAACAATTTTGAAGAGGCCATGGAGAAGATCACTGGCCTTGAGAAGACGTTCGAAACAAAGCTCGATAACAGATTTAATGAATTGCTC
>NW_021215310.1:0-782 GCF_002162155.2 Triticum dicoccoides | reverse complement strand
ATTTCTGGCTATCCTATTTTTAGGTGTTTCTGAGTGTTTTGAGACAGATGCCATTATAGGAAGTTTTTTTTGACCCGTTTCCAGTTTTTGGGTCCGGGCAGTCGAAAAAAAAAAATTGGTCGAAAAATTTCGTGCCCATCCTGTCAGTTTGAGCTAGGAAGAGTTTTGAGATACTCGCCATTATAGTGATTTTTCGCAAAAAAAAAAGAGCGCACAAAAAAAAGAGCGCAAAAAAAAAGAGCGCAAAAAAAAAGAGCGAAAAAAAATTCAGAGTGTGCTTTTCCCTTGCTTACGTGCCGCGCCGTGATTTTGTTGGTGTTCTAGGCTCGCGTCTCTAGCACACTCTAGCCTAGGACCAGCACAGTACCGTCGTTGAGCGTTTATTCAACTTTGCATCTCTGAATTGATTATTGCTGACCCTTTTTGCTACCAAAGTATAAGCCTTCCCAGCTCCACATACATCTACGTCGTGCGTTTGACTCTCCCTGGTAATCGCTCTATCCAAGCTTTGAGAGTTGTGACTACAACGGTTGCCGATCACCGCCTGTTGCTGGGTAAGAACTGGTAAGAATTTGAGTTTTGCTTGACGGATTTGTGACACCCACCACCACCACTTGTTCGTAGTCTGTAGGATCATATTCTTGTGTGTTTCTATTGCTGCTAACCATGCCAGGATCACAAGCCGACGAGATTGACTGGGAGAATTTATCGAACAAGGAGCTTCATGATAAGTTTCAGCAAATGATGACTGAACAGGTGCAAGATGTGCTGAACAATTTTGA
>NW_021215309.1:0-1402 GCF_002162155.2 Triticum dicoccoides | reverse complement strand
GAAGGCTTCTTGGGGCTGCTCCCCACGCTGGAGCTCTGGGGAGAGTTCTTCCAGAGCAAACTCGGCACCGTCGTCGCCGGCGTGCCCGCCCCCTACGGGGCCTTCATCGCCATGAGGAGGGCGAGCGAGAACAATCCGTTCCCGTCCATCCCCCTAATCCAGTCGGTGAAGGTCTGGCAGAGATCATATTTCTACGTGAAGAACGTCGCCGAGCAAGGAGACTACATCAACCTGCCGGCTTACGTAGCCGGCCTGCCGGCTGGGAGGCAGCCCTTGTGGAGTTTCTGGTCCGGGTCACTATCTCCGGCCGGGAACGCCGCCATCTCCCGGCTTCGGGTGACAATCCAGTCGGAAGGCCTGCACGGGGCCGACTTGGTGGCCGCCTTTGTGGAGCGCCGGATTCTTCCTCTCCAAAGCCGGCCCCATATGATGTGTCAGATGAGCGGCCGCTTCGACCCAAGCCGGCTGAGCACATGGGAAATGCCCCACACGGAGGTGGCGCTCATGGTTAATTACATCGCCAACTGCAAGCTCGCCGGGGACTGGCAATACGGCAAGGTACCGTATTCTCGCGCCAATCCTCCTCCCGTGGTAAGCTTCTCTCTCTATCATCTTTTTGTTGTCAGCCGGCTTCATGACGGCCGGCCTCTGACCAGTCGGTTCCTTTGAGCAGAACCCTCTTCTTGCACTGCCGGCCGGGGCGGCAGGGATTGAACGCCAGTATGCCCCCGACCGCACGGTGGACGACGTTGACGACCCGAACTTGGGGGCGGCCGCCATGGAAGACGCCGTCGTGGGGGACAACGCCGAGCCCGGAGGCTCAAGGTTCACCGCGAGCTTCGAGGACTGGCCGGATGATTTCGAAGCCGAAGTCGCCCCGCGTCGCCAGCCGGCGGCCGACCATCAGGGCGCGGGCTCGTCTATCACGCCGGCTGCCGGCGGCGGCGCACAGAAGCGCCGGGCCGCTTAAGGCCTCTTCGGCAGTCGGCCGAAGAAGTCCAAAGCCTCCACCGCGGCGACCAAGCGAGACGAGGCGGCTGCGAAAGCGGCCCGCTTCCGCAAGGCGGTGAAGCAGCCTCAGAGGTCTCAGCGTAAGTCTTCAATTGCCTTGCCGCATGCTCGTCATCATTCTCTTTCTCTTCGAATATTCTTCTTAACTTTTTCTCGCTTGCTGGACAGGGCGCCGCTTTCCCTTGAGTGGGGTCCGGGCGGCTCCGTCGTGGGGCCGGCTGGAGTGTCTTCGAGCTCCCACCGCGTGGACCCCCGCGCCGATCTCAGGGAGGCCACAAAGCGGAACGCCCGCGAAGCGCGGGAGGAGCGCGAGGCGGCGGAAAAGGCGGCCGCCCAGGCGGCGAGGGAGCAGGCCGACGCGGCAGCCAAGGCCCAGACGGAGGCGGCTACC
>NW_021215308.1:0-1870 GCF_002162155.2 Triticum dicoccoides | reverse complement strand
AAACCCAATTCTCTTTATTATTAGGTAAAGACTAGGAAAAAGGCTCGTGCGTTGCAACGGGAGGAGAAGAAGTATCACCACACCTTCTTTCTTTACCTTCTGAAACAAGTGATTCTTCTAATTTCTAAAGCTTCGCTTTGGAATAAATGTCAGTTGCGATGAACCAAGGTTGGCTAGGCATACGTAAACACACAATCTGGAACTGCCATACCATAGTTGAACAACATCATCGCAAGTGTTTTGTCATGAACCACAATCTAAGTGTTCCACCATTATCATACACATTATGGTAATATTCAGAAATTCATTCACAGATGGATGATTTATAAATCTTTATAAATGACCATTAGCAACAAATATATCCCATTGAAAGAGTGACAAATTATTCAGGCACCAATGGGAACACATAGAAAACAATATTTCCAGAGATCCCATTGAAATAAATTTATGATAGTAAATATGACAAAGCAAGTATGTCAACCATGCTTAGAGGATTACATCATACAATTTGGTGCTTTCAAATATTATAGCATAATTAAGATACAACATAACCACTGAACGAAATATCTTCAAAAATATACATAAATACAATAAAGAAGAGAACTCATGCAATGACATGTTCATGATGTACAACATTTACCTGTTTCAAGAAAAAGGGTAAATTTGATTAAACTGACCAAAGAGAAAATGCATGGATGCCCAAAATAGAACTTCAAAGAAAGCCAGGGAGAAACTTTGCTAATGTAAAGACCAAAGGGAACAATATGTGAATCATATATTAGTTGTGCGCATCAGTCATGAACTTGAGAAAATATATCACATGCCAACTATAAAAGACAAACAATGAATTGTATTTCACAAGTTTTTGCAACTAATCCATGACAAACCAAAAAAAGTATAATAGATGAAGGAAAAGAAAGCTTTATAATCCATGATAAACTGTTGAATTAATTAAGCTTATCGGCATCTATGTTTATTTTGTTTGTATCATCAGAACTGACGCTAGATTTGTTAATACAAGATAACAGTATTACATGCCACATGACCAATTTGTGTAATGTTTGGTTTCAAAAAGGCGAAAGTAGTGGTCATCACTCATGAAAGGATAATAGGATTGGCCCCCTATCCTGAAGCTACTGTTGTGCTATTGTGGTACAAAGTGTCATAGTCGAGAGATGAAACAAACAACGGTGACACTACAGTGGAGGGAGGTTCGTGTGTATGTACCAGATGTACTGAGCAACGATCCGGTGGTCTCAATGGCATGTTGTGCATCATGCCATATGGCACACATCCATGGTGCATGTATATGCAGGCAAGGATCGGCAATCCTCTCTGCGCTTAGTCCCCTACAAGTAATCATATGATCCCCATGATCTCCAAAACTATATGAGTACATTATCCATGCAGCAAACAGTAGTAAATTAGGTACAAGAATTCATCCTAATAGACAAACTTGTGGTCCAGTATGTACCTGTATGCAAAAATAGAACTGCATGAAGCCAATACCTGCACCTGGAGACATGGGGATGCAACAGGGGCATGCAGGCGAAGCTCATCCAATCACCATGCGTCATCTTTTTTTCATCACTTGAGCTTTTTACTATTCAGCACCCTGACCTGATTGTGCTGCAGCTGCACGTAGAGCAAATGCAAACAAACACAACTCTTCAGAAAACAACTCAATCAACACACATTAGTCGGAAAATTTTAGTTTTGAATAGTAGATGATTAGCTGCTGCCAACTAAAGATAGAAAAGGATGTCAACTGCCATGAGTAGGGATAATGAGAGGAATCAAGCCCTTGTGGTGGGAGTCGGGTCCTAGGGGATGTGGGGCTCCGTTGGCGGCGTGAGATCCACATAAGCTC
>NW_021215307.1:0-1720 GCF_002162155.2 Triticum dicoccoides | reverse complement strand
AACGAATCGACTACAATAAGAAAAGCGGTATAAGAACTAGGCAAAGTGAACATAACGAATTGACTCAAAGAATGGTGCTAAGGTATTACCTCATCCACTCATCCTCAACTTCCTTGATGTTGTGCAAGATATAGAACATGACATCCTCCCACTCATCTCGTGGCATGAGATAAGGTTTCGAGCATCCAGCCCTACCACCTTTGCGGTTTCCTCCGGCTCCTCCGGTTCATTCGCTGAATGTGACGGAGGTGTCGGCTGTGCAGCAAAGACATCATCTAGCATGTCTCTAACCCCATCGTCCTCATAACCAGCGACGCGTTGTCGTATCACATCCTCTCTACCACGGTCCCGCTGGGCAAAGTTTATCGGCATATTAAAGTTGGGCATAAATCCATGCGTGCGAAGGTGCTTAGTCATCTCACTCTTATCTCTGCGAATACGCCTCTTACATCTGGCACACGGGCATTCTGGCACCATCCTCATTGGACTATGGAATATCTCTTTCAAAAACACATCAGTTTTCTCGACCCACTATGTTGTTACTTGATTCCGACGGAAAAACCCACTATACATCCACTAATTATTTGCCATCTCTGCTTTATTGGAAGCCACACAACAAAATTAAGGATTCATTTAAATTACTCACATCAATATTTTATTTTTTACAAGGTTGACGAGAAACGACATTTAATCCACCTACATCTCTAATAGGTAAAGATGGGTCCTAATCCCACCCAAGAATGTGTAGATTGAGTACGTTGTCCATGCTCTACCCCATTCCGAGACAAAATTTTGGCAGCACCTCCCCGCTGTTCTCCAAATACATGTCTCGGCAAAATGCCGAGAGAATGTGCATCCGGAGAACAACAGGGAGGCGCCGCCGAAATCCTGTCTCGGAACGGGGTAGAGCATGAACAACGTACCCAATCTACACATCCTCGGGCTGTCCGTGGAAAGCGCTGGACAATCCGAAAGAGCTGCGGTGATAAATATGCAATTGAATGCATATTTATCGATGCAACCCTTTTGGACGGGAGACCTAGGTTACGTGACTTGACGTGAAAATTTAATCTAGTGACATGGAAAAAAAGTGGACGAGGTCATGGAATTGTTGCTCACCCTCCGATGTAGTCGATCAAAGGAGACGGACGATCGTGGACCAACACCTCCAACATCGACAATCACTCCACGAAGATGGAACACCACAAATCCTGTTAATTCCACCGAGTGAAAAAAATTTAGGTCATCACCTCACATTAAGCATTGATACTTTTAACTATGAAAAAAAATCATGTTTCGTCAAGTGTCAAATTTTGTCCTTCAATTTTTTTGCAACATCATCATGATTAAATAACCACTGATCATATCATAATTTTGCAGCACATCTCACATAGCTACTTAACATTAAGCACTGACACTTAAAACTATGAAAAAAAATCTTATTTTGTCAAGTGTCAAATTTTGTCCGGTTCAATTTTTTTGACAAGATCATCATGATAAAAATAATCACTCATCTTATACCAATTTTAGAGCACATCTCAAATGACAAGATCATCATGATAAAAATAATGCAAACTAACAATCTAACATCCTAACATCCAACATTCAACTATATATCAACCTAACAACCTAACATCTAACATCTAACCTAACAATCTAACATCCAACATCCATCCATGCATTCATTCATCCATCCAACAGTAGAAAAAAATGGAAAAAA
>NW_021215306.1:0-959 GCF_002162155.2 Triticum dicoccoides | reverse complement strand
GATGAAAAGGGTCCTTATGAAGGGTAAATAGCAATTGGCATATCACGTTGTGGTTCATGCGTAGGTAAGAAACGTTCTTGCTAGAAACCCATAGCAGCCACGTAAAACATGCAAACAACAATTAGAGGACGTCTAACTTGTTTTTGCAGGGTATGCTTTGTGATGTGATATGGCCAACAAGAATGTGATGAATGATATGCGATGTATGAGATTGATCATGTTCTTGTAATAGGATTCACGACTTGCATGTCGATGAGTATGACAACCGGCAGGAGCCATAGGAGTTGTCTTTATTTATTGTATGACCTGCGTGTCATTGAACAACGCCATGTAATTACTTTACTTTATTGCTAACCGGTAGCCATAGTAGTAGAAGTAGTCGTTGGCGTGACAACTTCATGAAGACACGATGATGGAGATCATGATGATGGAGATCATGGTGTCATGCCGGTGATGATGATGATCATGGAGCCCCGAAGATGAAGATCAAAAGGAGCAAAATGATATTGGCCATATCATGTCACTATTTGATTGCATGTGATGTTTATCATGTTTATACATCTTATTTGCTTAGAACGACGGTAGTAAATAAGATGATCCCTTACAACAATTTTAAGAAGTGTTCTCCCCTAACTGTGCACCGTTGCGACAGTTCGTGTTTCGAAGCACCACGTGATGATCGGGTGTTAGATTCTAACGTTCACATACAACGGGTGTAAGACAGATTTACACACGCGAAACACTTAGGGTTAACTTGACGAGCCTAGCATGTACAGACATGGCCTCGGAACACGGAGACCGAAAGGTCGAACATGAGTCGTATAGAAGATACGATCAACATGAAGATGTTCACCGATGATGACTAGTCCGTCTCACGTGATGATCGGACACGGCCTAGTTTGACTCGGATCATGTAATCACTTAGATGACTAGAGGGATGTCTATCTGAGTGGGAGTTC
>NW_021215305.1:0-5009 GCF_002162155.2 Triticum dicoccoides | reverse complement strand
AAGACACCGATCCTGATTACACCGATCCTGACGAGGGAGATGGAGATGGAGAGCGGGACTTAGGCGCCGGCGACGGGACGCTGGAGGAGAGGAGACGCCGGTGAGTGTAGAAGAAGTGCCGTACGTAGTGGAGATGCAGCTTAGATGCGGTGCCATGGCGTCCCCGTCCCCGACTGATTCCTTGCATTGCCAACAAGACAAGTGTGTATATAGGTACCTATGTCTTGTCCCTAGGCCTTCCTCCTCACTAGCTGCCATGTATAGAATATTTATGTCCATGTCCAGCTCCTCCTCTCGCGCCCGATGAACCGGTGTTTTTAGCACATCATCTCGCAAGGAGGAACACATGATATTCAAGCGACACGACCGGATCGAAGGCAATGGATATGGCAGCAACGAGACCGTCCTGCGGAGGGCTTGGCAGGCGAGCGTACCGCGCGGTCGCCGGATTGTACACGAGATACGAACCGCACGCCTCGACGAGGACAAGGCCGTTGCAGGAGTGGCGGATTCTGGAGTCGTCGAGATAGACAATGGGCGGGAAGGCGGCAACGTTCTGTGAGGTGAAGAAGGAACAGTCAGAGTACTAGTACCCGATCTTGTTGATGAAGAAGCCGTGGAAGGCGCACCGGGGGAAGTGTGGCGGGTCCAGGAGCAGGTCGTGGGCGTCGTCGACGGTGGCACGCCACGCCCGGCAGACGCGGCGGCACCTTGCGATTGAGCGTGGACAGAGGCGGCGGAGGATATCGAGGAGCACATCATAGGGAAAGCAGAATTCGTCGCCGGCGTCCATCGTGATGGTTCGAAGTGGACCGTGTATTCACGGTGCGATCGGTTTTATGTGCGAGCAGGAGTTCTATTTGGTGTTTCCTTTCCTTTTCTGCTGGTCAACGGAACCCTTTTCTTCTATCTATATCGGATCTGTACCCGAGTCTTATACTGTATTGGATTGGAGTAAGCCCTTATCCGATCTGTACCCGAGTCTGTCTGAGTAAGCTCTTCGTTCAGCTAATGATGTCGAGAAAGGAGAAATCTTCCTTGACTTGCGCTGCAGGGCATACATGCTTGGGTCAATGCCGTTGAAGATGTAGTAGCCCTTTCAGCTGGTAATCCAAATCGCCCAGCAAATTAAACCGAGATAATGATGTCGAGAAAGGAGAAATCTTGAGGTGTTCTTTCAAAATCTGTAGCTACTGGCTACTGTTGTATCAGTCCTTGCATCCGCCCCGCCCCGCCTCGTCGAGGGATTTATGCTATTTTACAGAGACCTTGTTGTAAATTTAACTAGCGACTAGCTAGTGGGCTCCACATCTGACCGCTGACTATTTTTGTGGGATCTCTTCTGTCCAATGAGCCACGGTACTGTAATTCCGGTTTAGGGGGACTGTAATGTTTTTTACGGGATGAGTTTTCGTGGCATCTGCTAGAGTTACTCTTACATATGCAAAATTATATCCGGCCGTGTCGTCTTCACTGATAAGGATTTTTATTGCCAAGCTGAGCAACCAGAGATAAGAGAAGAGAGATGTTATCATCTGACAAAAATAATAAAGATTACGTATACCTAAAAACAATCTTTTTTCGTCATGATACATTATGAGAGGAAATACATGATAACATATTGTTTGGGACATCTAGTCTTAGGTTCCAACATTGTGTCATAACCTTTTTGCATATCAAAGCACCAACTCTGGAGGGAAGAGTAACGTTGTTCCAGAATACTCACAAAACTTTGACAGGCTAGAAGTACCACATTTTATTTATAAGGAGGGCGCGATGAATATGATGTATACTTATATGATATATCAATGGGAAAACAAGCATCTCATCTGGTAATATAACAGCATAGTGTTTCAATGATGGCAAACCGGCATCATCTGTCGATCAAATGGCCTATTGTTGTGTATGGGTGTGACGCCAACTGAGCTGCTACGACAAAGAAAAGTTGGATTTATTTAGTGAGCTCCGATCAGGTGTGACATTGTCAACCAATTAAACCACCGTCGGAAGTCAGTGGCCTATCCTCAAGGCAAAAGTAATCTACGTACCACCAACAATTCCTTTGGATTGCTGCTACCGCATGACGGTTTGCGTGCTGCTCCACACATCTATACTTTCATATGCAAAATTATATTGCCGAGATGAGCAACGAGATAAGAGAAGAAAGAGGATTATAATCTGACAAACAATAATAAAGATTACGTATACCTAAAAACAATCTTTTTCATAATACATTATGAGAGGAAATTCATGATGACATTGTTTCCAATATCTAATCTTAGGTCCCAACTTTGTGTCATAACCTTTTTGCATATCAAAGTATCAACTCAGAAGGGAAGAGCCATGTTGTTCCAGGATACTCACAAAACTTTGAAGGGTTAGAAGTACCGGACTTCATGTTGAACACATTGCCCGTGTCCATAAAATAAATTGCATCTTCCTCCACCTCTCCACAAGGTGCTGGGACAGACTTAGAGAACTTCATGCTAAGGAAGAGTGCTCGACCACCACCTAGCCCTTCCGTCAGTGGCACCCAAGCGTGTGTGTTAAAGTCTGCTTCAAATACATCCACTTGGACAGTGAGCCATGTAGGTCCTGCATCGAGGTCTGGATGGCAGTACCGATGATGTCTTACCAGGAGTAGCTTCCCACGTGACTCGATGAGGTGCCGGCTAATTCTGGGGATATCATCAGGTTCACCATCTTGATCAAATTCAAGAGAGCAATTGATATGGGTCAAGTCATTGTCTTCTTCTTCATCATCGTCCTCTGCACCGTTGTCGTCTTCTTCGTCTTCCTCGTCTTGATTTTGGTCATCGTCATCATCGTCGCCCTCCTTGTCAAAAGTGGTATCATCATAATCATGGCTGTGCGATTGCTTGATGACACGTGTTCCCATTGTAGCCCTTGGCCTTCCGTCTCCGTCCAATGTGAGGTCAAGGGGGATGAGGTCCTCAGCCATGGTTATGCCATATAGTTTATCTTCAAGAAAAGCGATATCGATAATGTAGATATATGGAGTTTCCCATGGCTCCGGCGACCACACGCCTTTCCCTCGCTGGAACACAATGATCGGATGCTTCCTGTTGTTGGTGATGACGGCGATAAAGTCGTCGACCGTGGAGCGCATGAGGAACTTGCGGATGAGAGACCTATCCTCCACGACGATAGCATCGAGCTCAGTCAGTGGCAATGACCTGTTTGAGAAAGGATTGTGCAAGACATAGTTGTGCACTACGTGGTGTTCCGACCGCCCCTCCTCCTGGTTGTCGCCATCTTTGTTGGTGGTGCAGTACTTCTGGCCAAGGCCAAGGGCGAGCCAGTCGTTGGTGGATCCGACGGTCTTGGAGTTGTCGGGGAGGAGGCGGGCGTGGCTGCTGTAGGGGTCGATGACGAAGCAGCCCGAGAGGGCAATCCGGGGGCCATGGTGGCGGCGCACGACGGCGCTGCAGCGGGCGCAGTTGTCCGGGTCAGGAAGGCTGGCCGCCTCGATGTGGAGGTCCTGGAGGATCTTCCGCGTGAGGCCGAAGCACTGCAGAACCGACGACGCCATGCCCATGTAGATGTAGGAGGAGCGTACTATTGGTTTTCTTCTCTTTTTGATTCGATCGTCGTATCGTATTAGTTGGTTGGTGTGCAGCCTTGATGATTACTATATAATAGAGTTTGCAAGCGTGTTTGGCTTGCGAGGTGAGTAGTATATATATACATCAAGTTTACGTAACTTGCACGTCCGTCACGTGTTAAAACAATTTACGTACCACCCTCAGTATAAATAGAGGAAACTACGTGCAGAACGAAGACGAAGCTTTTGCTAAGAGTGTTCGTTAAATGGCCCAGAGAGCGCGCCGGAAAAACGGGCTAGGCCCAATTAATTATTATTATTATTATTAACTAGAAAAAGAGCCCGTGCGTTGCAACGGGACAGAAAAAATACACGCTCTTAACCCAATGACCACGACTCGAGACCCTGATAGGTAGACGTTCTTTATTTAAAATGGCATCACATTTGTGTTTTCGACGGTGGTCTCACTGCTCACACTACGAAAATGCATTTGAATGTGGTCAGTCCTAAGGCGTCTCTCTCTCACACGCACACACGCGCGCTCGCACGCACACAATCGCTCAGAATAAGATGAGAAAAGTGTTGTTTTTTCCCGCGAGGTTTTTCAGAGTTGTGTATGCGTGGTTATCAATGTTTTTTCCCACTCAATCTGGTTTTAATGTGTGTTTATTTGCAATTTGGATCGCCGCCGGTGCGAAAGAAAAACGGACCGTGCACTATAGATTAAGTTTGCACCCAAATTAATAGTTTAGAAATATTTAACAGCTAAAAGTAACAGCATATTTAGATTCTACACATTTTTCTAATCAAATTTCATATATAATATGTTAAAATCGGAGTTACGGTTTAAAAGATATGGATAATTTTGTTTTAGATAAACTGCGGATTGATTAACCGAAAGGTTAGGGAGTTTTCTGTTAAAATACAAAAAAAACGATTCGTATGACTTAAATATGGACGGCGGGTTGATTACCTGAAATCTCAGGGGGTTTTCAAAAAAAGTTAAAAAACGGTTCGTTATGACTTATAGATGGACCGCGGGTTGATTTCAACAAACTGTAGGGACTTTTTTGCAAATAGAGATAAAGAGGCCCGCCTCTCTGATCTCTATTTTACTAAAAAAACAAAACACAAAGTCTTCCCTGCATAAGTAAAACACAATGTCTGACAACTCTAAGCAGAAAGAAACGCAAAAGATAACGATGCATGATCTATATGGGCAACATGAGATATCCTCAGATGCCCATCATGGCCACAAGTGGGCTATACCACCTAGGCCCAATTAACTGCGTAGCCATGCATGATGCCTCGCCTGACCATTAACTTCAAGTTCGTCCTCAGTATAATTTGAGAATAATACCACTTTCCTTCTTCTTTTTTTGCAAAAATACCACTTTACATTTTCACAATGGGTGTGGTTGTATCTTAGTGCTCCATGACTTTC
>NW_021215304.1:0-988 GCF_002162155.2 Triticum dicoccoides | reverse complement strand
ATCCATAAAATCATCTTCACTTTCTTCTAAAGAGGAATGCAACAAGGTAGTTTGTAAATCATCATAATATTTTGTTACAGTTTCACTACCTTGTTTTAAGTGTTGCAAGTTCTTAATCATGTCACGAGTATAATAAGCAGGGACGAAAGTATGTCGCATGGCAAGTTTCAAATCATCCCAAGTAGTAGGTATATAATCAGGGTGTAACCGACAATATTCACTCCACCAAACCAAAGCATAACCAGTGAAAGAACCAACCGCAACCTTAACCTTTTTATGTTCATTGAAATTATGGGAAGCAAATATATTTTTTATGTCGAACTCCCATTCAATATATAAAGCAGGTTTAAAACGGCCATTAAATGGTGGTATAGATACATTAACCTGATCATGTGCATTTGGATGTTTGTGCACCTCTCGTGATGGTTGTGCTATTTGCAAAGGTGGTGGCACGTCTCCCGCGATCGACAAAGCCCATGAATTGACTCTGGATCCTGTCATGATTAGTAGAACAAGAAACAAAACCCAAAAATAATGTTCATATAACTACTAGGATATGGTGGTAAAACGCTCACAGTAAAGCAAATATCAATGTCTTACAAGTTCTTACCATGCAGCAGGCGGTGATCGGCAACCAGCGGTGTCAAGTAACTCCGAATATTGAGTAAAGCGATTGCCAGGGGAGCGTACGTATACACGGTGTAGAAATATGTGGAGCTGGGTTGGCTATATATGGTAGCAAAAGATTAGCAATAATCAATTCAAAGATGCAATGTTGAATAAACGCTCAACGACGGTACTGTGCTGGTCCTAGGCTAGACCGGACTAGAGACGCGAGCCTAGGACACTAATGAGGTCACGGCGTAGCACAACTAGCATCAATGAAGGATACTAAGTAGCTCTTGACAGCAAGGTATAAGTGAAGATCACAACGGCAGTGAAGATAATGATGAAAAACAACTGCCAAGCAGGATATACAACAACTCTC
>NW_021215303.1:0-1441 GCF_002162155.2 Triticum dicoccoides | reverse complement strand
GGTCCCTTGACCCGGCCTCCCAGGAGGATCTGGACATATCCATGGAGCTGATCGACGGGGTTTTTTACCAAGGGAGTAATGACAATACCTTGGTGGCCATTATGGCCGATTACCCTGGGCTAGTTCCAACCTCACAGGTGACTGAGACTGAAATCCCAACACTTAAAAAGGGATCCGTCCTTGTGCTCTTTTTTCACTACCGTATAACAGCCGTGTCTTGCAGGGGAGGTCCTCGGGGCAAAAGGCCGAGCCTATGGCAACTAGCCAACAAGGGGCCGCTAGGCCAAGCAGGCTGAAAAGATCCACAGTCCGGATTGAGGCACCGGCGCAGCGGTATAGCGGGTCGTCTTTATTCCAAGACATTATTTACATAGGCATATTAGTGCCCATGCCTTCTTTTCAGGAGAAAGAGCGCTCGCCGGACTATACCCGGAGAGGCTACCAACCGCGCCTCCACAAGCCAGGCTCCAAGGTCGGACTCAGGGGTGGGAACGAGTACAAGGCGTGCACCGGGTGCTCCTCCGATAGAGGATACAGATAGACTGTCCGCCACCCCTTCCGAGGTGGAAAGTGCCATGAACCATAGACGTCGCCAGACTGTTCTTCGTGACGCTTGTTTTTTCCAAGAGGCTTTAGATGCCTTCAACTCGGGAGATGCGCACCTCCGTGCCGCTCAAAATGGTCTAGCCAGAGCCACAGAGCAGTATGTAGAAGACATACGGGTGAGAAAATTTGATGATTATATATATCAGTAGCCCCTGAGACTTGAAACAGTTAGGATAACTGATTTAAGGATCATTTGTTATGTAGGTTCTTACAGAAAAGAATACTCAACTGTCCCAGGAGCTGGAAGAGTGCAAAGCCCAACTTCAGGCCGCACTGTCCGCCGCACGGGAGCCCAAAGAGACCCCCGCTAGTAACATATCCATCAAATGATAAGTATTATATTAGAGTGAGGCTTTATATGAAAATCTGACGATAAAATTGCAGATGATGCTGGAGTGAATCCGGATAAGCAGTAGCTCATACGCCAGCTGAAGGCTGATGAGAGTGTGCTAACGAGGGTGAGGCAGGAGAAGAATGATCTCCAAGATGCCAACACCAAGCTGGGCGTGGAGCTAAAAGATGTTCGTGCCCAACTGTCGGATTCTGTTAAGGAGAATCGGCGGCTTCGACGCGGCATATCTAGTAAGTGCTTGAATGAACTTTGAAAAAGAGTTCGGCGAGGAAGCTGGCTAACAGAGTTATGTCTGTAGGTATGCTAACAGGACGTCCTGCCGAGGAGATGCCTAGTTCAATGGGTGATCTTCTTCCTGAGTTCACACATTTGCACGAACGAGTTCGGCAGGTGATGCAAGGCGTTGCCCAGGCCTTGTGGCCGTCCGTCTCCATACCCGAAGGCCTTGGAGAGCTTGCAGAAAAGCTGAAGGGAGCACGACGG
>NW_021215302.1:0-962 GCF_002162155.2 Triticum dicoccoides | reverse complement strand
TTGTCTTAATGCAGTAAAAGAGAGCAGGAGCGAGAACATGGGATTGTATCGATATGATCAAATGGTTGGTTGCTTGCCTGATGGTTCGATGCACTGATACGGTTCTTCGTTAGGGTAATCACGGTATTCCTCGGAGGCAGAACCTGCCGCAGAGAGCACCGATACACAAACATTACCAAACAGTATGCAACAATATGATGCATGCATGAGACATGGCAAAATGAGTGTATTGGGCTAATGCAACTAAAACCAGAAGGGTTTGAACAAATTTGAATCAAGGATTCAAATTTCAAATTCAAATATGGCCTTTTAAAGTGCTTTTCCTTGTTCTGCTTAAAACATCAATTTAACTTGTTTGATCATGCATGAAAATAGTACAGATGGATTGATTGGATTTTTCTGATCATTTTTCATATATAATTTGTCCAATTTGGAGTTACAGAATAAAAGTTATGAATTTTTTGAAGTTTAAATAATATTCTGGAATTTCCTGATTTAAATTAAATCCAGAAATTATAGTTATTGCACCAGCATGACGTCAGCATGACGTCAGTGGTCAACTGCGGCTGGCTGGAGTCAAACCTGACGTGTGGGGCCCACACGTCAGTGACAGGGGGTTAAACAGGGTTAAATTAATTCTAATTACTAATTAGTGGCGCTGGGGCCCACTGGTCAGTGTCAGGGGTTAACTAATAGTGGTTAGCGCTAATCTAACCATCTGACCGACAGGGCCCACGCGTCAGTGACCCTGGGGGGTCAAACCTCAGGTCGGACAGGTCAAACCCCACCGGCGACATGACGCCGGCGAGGCCCGAGACGGCGGCGAAAGTGCTTTTTGCCATTCCGGCAACCAAATGGACGGCGGAAGGCATCTACGTGTTGCTGAGGTTGAGCCGCGACTATTGGTGGTGGTGGTTGGGCTCGGGGTGGCCGGAGTTGACGGCGGCGAGCTCGGCTGCGGC
>NW_021215301.1:0-1444 GCF_002162155.2 Triticum dicoccoides | reverse complement strand
GGAGTTGGAATATACGCTTTGATAGTGTGATCAAAACATATGGTTTTATACATTCTTTTGGAGAAGCCTGTATTTACAAGAAAGTGAGTGGGAGCTCTGTAGCATTTCTAATATTATATGTAGATGACATATTCTTGATAGCATAAAAGATACTTGAATAAGAATTTTTCAATGAAAGACCTCGGTGAAGCTGCTTACATCTTGGGTATCAAGATCTATAGAGATAGATCAAGACGCTTAATTGGACTATCACAAAGCACATACCTTGATAATATTTTTAAGAAGTTAAAAATGGATCAGTCAAAGAAAGGGTTCTTACCTGTGTTACAAGGCGTGAAATTGAGTCAGACTCAATGCCCGAACACTACAGAAGATAGAGAGAAGATGAAATCAGTTCCCTATGCTTCAGCCATAGGCTCTATCATGTATGTAATGTTGTGTACCAAACCTGATGTGTGCCTTGCTATAAGTATAACAGGGAGGTACCAAAGTAATCCAGGAGTGGATCACTGGATAGCGGTCAACAACATCCTGAAATACCTGAAAAGGACTAAGGATATGTTACTCATTTCTGGAGGTGACAAAGAGCTTGTTCTAAATGGTTACACTGATACAAGCTTTGACACTGATCTGGATGATTCTAAGTCGCCATCTGGATACGTATTTATATTGAATGGTGGAGCTGTTAGTTGGTGCAGTTACAAACAGAGCGTCATGGTGGGATCTACTTGTGCAGCGGAGTACATAGCTGCTTCGGAAGCAGCAAATGAAGGAGTCCAGATGAAGGAGTTCATATCCGATCTAGGTGTAATACCTAGTGCATCGGATCCAATGAAAATCTTTTGTGACAATACTGGACCAATTGCCTTGGCGAAGGAATCCAGATTTCACAAGAGAACCAAACACATCAAGAGACGCTTCAATTCCACCCGACATGAAGTCGCGGAGGGAGACATGGAGATTTGCAAATTACATACAGATCTGAATGTTGCAGACCTGTTGACTAAGCCTCTTCCACGAGCAATACATGATCAGCAGCAAGACACCATGGGTGTTAGAATCATGACCATGTAATCTAGATTATTGACTCTAGTGCAAGTGGGAGACTGAAGGAAATATGCCCTAGAGGCAATAATAAAGTTGTTATTTATATTTCCTTATATCATGATAAATGTTTATTATTCATGCTAGAATTGTATTAACCGGAAAATTCGTACATGTGTGAATACATAGACAAAACATATGGTCCCCAGTATGCCTCTACTTGACTAGCTCACTAATCAAAGATGGTTATGTTTCCTAACCATAAACATGTGTTGTCATTTGATGAATGGGATCAAATCATTAGAGAATGATGTGATCGACATGACCCATCCATTAGGTTAGCATTATGATCATTAAGTTTATTGCTATTGCTTTCTTCATAACTTCTACAAGTTCCTCA
>NW_021215300.1:0-699 GCF_002162155.2 Triticum dicoccoides | reverse complement strand
TATCAAACAGCTTTTTAAATGCTTAAAAAAAATTGTGGACCCTCGATTCCCCTACTCAACCGCCGCCGCCGACCCCCCGCACCCTCGATTCCCCTACTCAACCGCCGCCGCCAACCCCCCGCACCCCGCGCACCCTCCCATGCTCCACCAACATTACTGTTTGATGATATTTTTAAAAAAACTATTACTGTCTTATAAAAAAATATTACTGTTATGATTTAAACAAGTTTGAACATATTTAAACACAAATAAGTATCAAACAGCTTTTTAAATGCTTAAAAAAAGTTGTAGAGCCTGGGAGTCGAACCCAGGACCTCCTGGTGTGAGAACTGGCTGCTAACCAGTCGAGCTAGTAGAGGGGACTTGATGTGGATTAGTTATTGTGGTAGATAACCCTATTGGCCTGAGCAGAAATAAAAAAATACTAATGGCGCACCACGGTGGGGTGCGCCATTAGTATGGATGTACTTATGGCGCACCGAGGGGTGGTGCGCCATTAGTATTGTGCCCGGCCCCACCCATATTCCCTCCCCGGCCCCTCTCTCTCCCTCGCCCTCGCCCTCGATCCCCTTCCCCTCTCCTCTCCCGACGCCGCTGCCCCGCCGCCTCGACGCTGCCCCGCCGCCCCGACGCCGCCTCGACGCTGCCCCGCCGCCCCGACGCCGCCTCGACGCTGCCCCGCCGCCTCGACGCCGCCCC
>NW_021215299.1:0-1435 GCF_002162155.2 Triticum dicoccoides | reverse complement strand
CTTGTCCTCTCATGTCCGTGTTCTTCGTCTTGAACTTAATCTCAAAGAGTGATTTGCTTTTGTGGTGTTATGAACGCTTATAATATCATTACCATGTTGAACTCATGATATCTTTGCTTCTGGTACAAGTGAATGTTTCTTCTTTAAGCTAGTGTTGGTGGTGATTAGATAGCGGTAATGACTATATGATGATTATGTAGTGGTAATGAGACGACTATTATATGATGATTTTTAGCTAGCTATGAAAACTGTTGTTGGTGGTGATATATGTGATGCAAGAGTTTTTATATTAATATGATTATGATGATGATGAGTTATTATATCATTTATGAAAGAAACTGCATATTAGTTTCAACTGGATGGATTCTAGCTAAGTGATCAAGTATATACCATATCCATATTACCTCGATCACTTAATTAGGTGATCAAGTATATATAATATGGATATGTCATATACGTGATGACTTAGCTAGGATCCACATGCATCCAGTCAAACTAATATGCGGTACATTCACCTAATGATTTAGCAACTCATTATAATGTAAAACAATCACTAAATTAAATAGAAAACACAAAATTAAAGTAAAAATAAAAAATAAAACCAAAACACACCCAAACATTTAGTACCGGTTGGTGTTACCAACCGGTACTAATGTCCTACGCGCCCACGGAGCTGGCTCGTGCTACGTGGTTGCCCTTTAGCACCGGTTCGTGCTGAACCGGTACTAAGGGGGGGGGCGTTTAGTGCCCACAATTTAGTGCCGGTTACCGAACCGGCACTAAAGGGTCTTATGAACCGATGCTATTGCCCGGTTCTGCACTAGTGCTTATGGGATTAGAGAGCGACATGAATTATTGATCACATCAACTGCAGCTTGCCATCCTGGCCATGGATTAGGGTTTGTGGAATTTTTTTGGGGGGAGTCGACGAAAGAGAAGGAGAAGAAGGAAGTGAGGACCTAGAGATCGGAGGCGGAAGATCGGTGGCATACTGCGATTGTTCCAAGGACCGCTCTGGATAAGACGAAGAGCCGACTCTGAGAGGACGAGCTGAAGAATCTAGATCGATGCATGTGTCATGCGTCGAGTAAGACGACGTTTGACCTGTTTTCCTAGTCGATCAGCCAATGGGGCGAAGCCTAAAATGTTGCTCCTTCCATTTTTTCTTTCTCTATGTTTTTATTAAGACGGTCTTGGAGGAGGAGGTATATTAGTCAACAGGGCCCCGCAGCAAGTACCCATCCACGAGGATGAGGTTGCTGGTGTTGAATCCTCTAGATCGGTTAGGCTAGATATTCCGATAGTTCTTACCTTCTGCTTATGGCTCGAGGAGCCACCGGTGCCGACCATGGTGACGGTGACCCGTGATGGCAGAGAGTAGTGGGCGAAGTGGTGGCGGCGCTTCCCATCAGCACTGCCCTAACCCTAGATCGGT
>NW_021215298.1:0-2263 GCF_002162155.2 Triticum dicoccoides | reverse complement strand
TGCCCTGTTTCCTACCGGTGCTCCCATGTACATTATGAGCCAACATCTTCCAAATTTATTCAATGCAACAACCACTTCTGTACACTTATGTTCCTGTTGGAAGATGGCATGACTTCTCCATGCATTCATAATCAAATACTTTTCCATGGTAATTTAATTGGACGATGATGGACAAAACCCATCATGAACCAAAATGGATTAACCAACAACCCAAAAAGGAACTAAGCGATTTATGGAATATACATACATTGTAAGGACAAGATTGCGAATATGAAACAACACGGGAACACATAACTCATCAATCCGATAGAATAATTTTTTGAGTTGTCGAAGTGCAGCTCTTGGACCATAACATTATTTCAACAGATCGATTCTGAATCACCACAAGTGGATGTCAACTTTGGAGCTTACCCTGCCTTCATCCAACTTCTCCTTTTTTTTCATTGGTTGGTCTTGTTTTGATTGTACGCAGAGGAATTGGGTGGAAATGGGTGGATCAGAAACTTTGAACACATGAGATCTGCTAATGTGATATGCTTGTTGAACACGCCAGGTAAATTTACCCTTTTGCTATGTGCATGCCTTTTTGCCTTTGTTGTTCAATTTATTAGATGATGCATGATTTTTTTTACCTTTCTAGTGCCTTAATTTGATTAGTTTCTAAACTATATTGTTAAAGCCTCTCATATACACATGATTCACAAAGTAAATCTGAATGAATTGACAATCTAGATAGTTTAGCTTTCGCCTCTGTTTGAGGCACTGAATCACTGATCCTATAGTTTCTATTGCGACTATATGTACTGATCTTATTCTTATTTATATAGTTTGTGCTACTTTCACATGAAGTGAAAGGGACGTTATAGCATAAAACGTGAGAACATGTCAACTATGGATACAGGTTGAAGGGGTGCCATATCAAACAAATTGTTTTTTCTAGTGTTGTTCTCTGTTTATGATGGTAGCTTTGCCAAATAGTGCTTGGATCATTCCGCTCTGAATGTTTCTATATATAATGTGTACAATGGTTAATGAAGGTTAATGTTTATCGTTGATAACACACAAGCTTTGGTGGGCCTGGGCTTCACCCACACCCACGCGTCATCCCCGCTAGGGCGACTTGGGCGGCGCCCAAACCCTAGCCGCCGGAGGCGCGATCTCGCTCTTCCCTTCCCTCCGTCGCAGCTGGAGGATGCCGCCGGGATAGGTCCAGAGGCCGATGGTGGTAGCGGGGTACTCCCTCTCTCTCGTGCCTTAGGGGTGGTGTGAGGACCCTAAACATGTGGTGGTGTGGCCGATCCAATCTATGCGGCACGACATGGATAGCTGCAGCGGTGTGGTTGTCGGCCCTGGCTCAGGCGGTGGCAGCTGCAGGCGTGGCGCGGCCTTGTACCTGGAAGGGCTGGGCTGCGGTCGGTGCACCAAAGGGCGTCAGATTGGTGGCGACGGTGTGGAGGCCATGGTGGACTGGTTGGCGGTTCCTCCGATTAGATCTGATCTGGCTAGTGCAGCCGGCAGTGGTGGCCATCTCCTCCATCAGAGGTGGTTGGTGCGTGGCTGGCTTTCTATTTCCGGCTGCTAGTTGGGAAGACATAGTTGCTGGTCAAAACCAAGCTGATGGCAGCGGATGGTGGCATTCCGTGTCGTTACCTTGATGAAGGACTTATCATGTAACTATTGTCGATCCACTCGTGCTGCTCTAGGGGAAACCCTAGGATCTGGTCTTCCAGATCAGACAATGGCGGTATTGCGGTGTCATTTTCTCTCCTGGGAGCATCGCTTGTGGAGCAACACTGGAACATAGAGGCAGGAGGTGGAGCAGCTTCATCTTGAACGGAGCTTTCGGTGGAGATGTCAAGTCATGCCTGGCCGACTGGTGCTATGCTGTGTCATGCTTGGTCGGCAGGTGCTATGCATGCCACATCTTCTAGAATCTTCGCGTTTGCATGGACATGCGCAAGGCGGCGGCACCGTTGGGCGCCATGGTGGCGTCGACGGATTGACGGGCTGGCAAGGATGATTCGGATCTCTATCCCGAAGATGGGTCAGCAGTCCGATGATGATGGCGGATCTAAAATGCACTACTGGAATCAGGGATTTTGCCTTGTGCCAGTTCTTTGCCGTCTGCTAGCGGACGGCAAAGAAGGTATTTGCCATCAGCTACCAAGAAGCAGATGGCAAACAACTGACAGACGACAAAGAAGGTCTTTGCCATCTGCGGGAGGTGGCACCCACTAAAGAACTGATTAGAAAAAACTTAACG
>NW_021215297.1:0-2263 GCF_002162155.2 Triticum dicoccoides | reverse complement strand
TGCCCTGTTTCCTACCGGTGCTCCCATGTACATTATGAGCCAACATCTTCCAAATTTATTCAATGCAACAACCACTTCTGTACACTTATGTTCCTGTTGGAAGATGGCATGACTTCTCCATGCATTCATAATCAAATACTTTTCCATGGTAATTTAATTGGACGATGATGGACAAAACCCATCATGAACCAAAATGGATTAACCAACAACCCAAAAAGGAACTAAGCGATTTATGGAATATACATACATTGTAAGGACAAGATTGCGAATATGAAACAACACGGGAACACATAACTCATCAATCCGATAGAATAATTTTTTGAGTTGTCGAAGTGCAGCTCTTGGACCATAACATTATTTCAACAGATCGATTCTGAATCACCACAAGTGGATGTCAACTTTGGAGCTTACCCTGCCTTCATCCAACTTCTCCTTTTTTTTCATTGGTTGGTCTTGTTTTGATTGTACGCAGAGGAATTGGGTGGAAATGGGTGGATCAGAAACTTTGAACACATGAGATCTGCTAATGTGATATGCTTGTTGAACACGCCAGGTAAATTTACCCTTTTGCTATGTGCATGCCTTTTTGCCTTTGTTGTTCAATTTATTAGATGATGCATGATTTTTTTTACCTTTCTAGTGCCTTAATTTGATTAGTTTCTAAACTATATTGTTAAAGCCTCTCATATACACATGATTCACAAAGTAAATCTGAATGAATTGACAATCTAGATAGTTTAGCTTTCGCCTCTGTTTGAGGCACTGAATCACTGATCCTATAGTTTCTATTGCGACTATATGTACTGATCTTATTCTTATTTATATAGTTTGTGCTACTTTCACATGAAGTGAAAGGGACGTTATAGCATAAAACGTGAGAACATGTCAACTATGGATACAGGTTGAAGGGGTGCCATATCAAACAAATTGTTTTTTCTAGTGTTGTTCTCTGTTTATGATGGTAGCTTTGCCAAATAGTGCTTGGATCATTCCGCTCTGAATGTTTCTATATATAATGTGTACAATGGTTAATGAAGGTTAATGTTTATCGTTGATAACACACAAGCTTTGGTGGGCCTGGGCTTCACCCACACCCATGCATCATCCCCGCTAGGGCGACTTGGGCGGCGCCCAAACCCTAGCCGCCGGAGGCGCGATCTCGCTCTTCCCTTCCCTCCGTCGCAGCTGGAGGATGCCGCCGGGATAGGTCCAGAGGCCGATGGTGGTAGCGGGGTACTCCCTCTCTCTCGTGCCTTAGGGGTGGTGTGAGGACCCTAAACATGTGGTGGTGTGGCCGATCCAATCTATGCGGCACGACATGGATAGCTGCAGCGGTGTGGTTGTCGGCCCTGGCTCAGGCGGTGGCAGCTGCAGGCGTGGCGCGGCCTTGTACCTGGAAGGGCTGGGCTGCGGTCGGTGCACCAAAGGGCGTCAGATTGGTGGCGACGGTGTGGAGGCCATGGTGGACTGGTTGGCGGTTCCTCCGATTAGATCTGATCTGGCTAGTGCAGCCGGCAGTGGTGGCCATCTCCTCCATCAGAGGTGGTTGGTGCGTGGCTGGCTTTCTATTTCCGGCTGCTAGTTGGGAAGACATAGTTGCTGGTCAAAACCAAGCTGATGGCAGCGGATGGTGGCATTCCGTGTCGTTACCTTGATGAAGGACTTATCATGTAACTATTGTCGATCCACTCGTGCTGCTCTAGGGGAAACCCTAGGATCTGGTCTTCCAGATCAGACAATGGCGGTATTGCGGTGTCATTTTCTCTCCTGGGAGCATCGCTTGTGGAGCAACACTGGAACATAGAGGCAGGAGGTGGAGCAGCTTCATCTTGAACGGAGCTTTCGGTGGAGATGTCAAGTCATGCCTGGCCGACTGGTGCTATGCTGTGTCATGCTTGGTCGGCAGGTGCTATGCATGCCACATCTTCTAGAATCTTCGCGTTTGCATGGACATGCGCAAGGCGGCGGCACCGTTGGGCGCCATGGTGGCGTCGACGGATTGACGGGCTGGCAAGGATGATTCGGATCTCTATCCCGAAGATGGGTCAGCAGTCCGATGATGATGGCGGATCTAAAATGCACTACTGGAATCAGGGATTTTGCCTTGTGCCAGTTCTTTGCCGTCTGCTAGCGGACGGCAAAGAAGGTATTTGCCATCAGCTACCAAGAAGCAGATGGCAAACAACTGACAGACGACAAAGAAGGTCTTTGCCATCTGCGGGAGGTGGCACCCACTAAAGAACTGATTAGAAAAAACTTAACG
>NW_021215296.1:0-1372 GCF_002162155.2 Triticum dicoccoides | reverse complement strand
CTTCATCTCCTGTACCAGGTGTGTTGTGATGCACACCTTTATCACGCGCCAATTTCTTCCCGTTCCCGGTGGTGAAGGATGCATCCACCCTGTTGTCCATGTCTTCTTTTGCGGGAGTTGATTTTACATCTGTCCAATATTTTGATTTATATTTTGATGGACCATACTTCCCCATCCACGCTTCACTATGCTCCACAAACTCAATGTCATCACGAAACCCCCTGAAGGCAAGACCTTCCTTCTCTAGCTTCTGCACTACAATCTGCAATGACACATCGAAATTATTTATTACATGCATAAATTATCAATAATCCCATGCAAACTGAAATACACATCAGTATTTACCTCAGCACATTTTTCAGGGAGCAGTCTAATTTCTTTTTGCATATCTTTGATGCATTTCATCACTTGATCTAATGTAGTATCCCTGCTGGAAGAAGCCTCGTCTCTATTATCTTTAATTCTTTGGGCACGATCTGTTCCATCTTCTTGCTCTAATTCTTCCTCTGCCTTTCTTCCTTGCTGAGCAATTAATGTCTGTCTGTACTTCTCACTTATCACGTCATCAATCTGTTACATATTAAATCAATATAAATTTCTCAACACATAAATAGCAACATAATTGCATGTAGTTGGAACCATTAAAACTTACCGTCCCATTACCACGGCCGTATGCTGTGTCGTACGCGTCACGCTTCATAGCCTCATCTTCTGACCAATTGACCATCAACGGATACTCATGAGCTAGTGGATCAAATGCCTCTTCATCCAGTGGCTGCACTTTCTCCCAAAACATGTACTGCACAAACATGAAGTATATCAGCAAATTCTTTTCACAAACTTTAGTTTCAAATAAACAAATATAACATAAGGTTTACCTGTATGAGGGCAAGGTTTCCGATCGGCCAAGTAAATTTTTCAAGATCTGACAAGGTCTTTGTGATGCCTTCCACGCAAACGCGTAAAGTAAATGCGTTCCAATTATATGATTTGATGGCCTCCACATCATGCACTAACTTGTAGTAAGCATTAGGAACTTCTCTGGTGGACTGCGGTGCAAGAACCGTGCCCAGAAGAACCAGAACAATTCTACGGAGGAAATCATCATCGTACGTGCCACTGGCAATCAATCAGATCGTCTATCATCATTTGCCCCATTTTCGAATCTACAAAACGACTAGGCACCTTCACCTTCGCCTTTAACCCCCCTTTACCTAGGGCTTTAATGGCATCTTTTCCCTTGTTCTGTAGCCCAAAAATGTCATACACATCTTCGGTGCGCAATGAAATCGCACCGTTTTTTGATGGCATGATGAACCTTTTTCTGTCCATTGCATACGATTTAATAATAAACTTGAGCAAATATTATTAA
>NW_021215295.1:0-1331 GCF_002162155.2 Triticum dicoccoides | reverse complement strand
AGCTAGTCAAGTAGAGGCATACTAGTGACACTTTGTTTGTCTATGTATTCACACATGTATTATGTTTCCGGTAAATACAATTCTAGCATGAATAATAAACATTTATCATGATTATAAGGAAATAAATAATAACTTTATTATTGCCTCTAGGGCATATTTCCTTCAGTCTCCCACTTGCACTAGAGTCAATAATCTAGATTACACTGTAATGATTCTAACACCCATGGAGCCTTGGTGCTGATCATGTTTTGCTCGTGGAAGAGGCTTAGTCAACGGGTCTGCAACATTCAGATCCGTATGTATCTTGCAAATCTCTATGTCTCCCACCTGGACTAGATCCCGGATGGAGTTGAAGCGTCTCTTGATGTGTTTGGTCCTTTTGTGAAATCTGGATTCCTTTGCCAAGGCAATTGCACCAGTATTGTCACAAAAGATTTTCATTGGACCCGATGCACTAGGTATGACACCTAGATCTGATATGAACTCCTTCATCCAGACTCCTTCATTTGCTGCTTCCGAAGCAGCTATGTATTCCGCTTCACATGTAGATCCCGCTACGACGCTTTGTTTAGAACTGCACCAACTGACAGCTCCACCGTTTAATGTAAACACGTATCCGGTTTGCGATTTAGAATCGTCCGGATCAGTGTCAAAGCTTGCATCAACGTAACCTTTTACGATGAGCTCTTTGTCACCTCCCTATACGAGAAACATATCCTTAGTCCTTTTCAGGTATTTCAGGATGTTCTTGACCGCTGTCCAGTGATCCACTCCTGGATTACTTTGGTACCTCCCTACTAAACTTATAGCAAGGCACACATCAGGTCTGGTACACAGCATTGCATACATGATAGAGCCTATGGCTGATGCATAGGGAACATCTTTCATATTCTCTCTATCTTCTGCAGTGGTCGGGCATTGAGTCTTACTCAATTTCACACCTTGTAATACAGGCAAGAATCCTTTCTTTGCTTGATCCATTTTGAATTTCTTCAAAATCTTGTCAAGGTATGTGCTTTGTGAAAGTCCAATTAAGCGTCTTGATCTATCTCTATAGATCTTAATGCCTAATATGTAAGCAGCTTCACCGAGGTCTTTCATTGAAAAACTTTTATTCAAGTATCCCTTTATGCTATCCAGAAATTCTATATCATTTCCAATCAGTAATATGTCATCCACATATAATATCAAAAATGCTACAGAGCTCCCACTCACTTTCTTGTAAATACAGGCTTCTCCGAAAGTCTGTATAAAACCAAATGCTTTGATCACACTATCAAAACGTTTATTCCAACTCCGAGAGGCTTGCACCAGTCCATAAATGGATCGCT
>NW_021215294.1:0-4833 GCF_002162155.2 Triticum dicoccoides | reverse complement strand
CCCAATCTAACAGATCAGGAGATGACGTGGTGAGTACCCCCTAGTCCAGGACACCGTCAGTTACGTTGAGCAATTTTCCACTATGGTTTTATGAAAATGCCGTATAATGTGTATCCATCATGGTATGGATCGGTAGAAGTGATTTTTGGTACACATTGAATTTTGTTGAGTACGAAGGTATAGACAATATCTATGCCATGGAACTAGGCTTTATTGATTAAATAAAGAAATAGGCCTTTCTTACTCCAATAGTGGATGGTGTTGCCAAATAGATGTTGTGAATCGTAACTAGAATACAGAAGACGAAGAGACGTGTGTTGCACGTGCACGTTACTAGTAATTCATATATCAAACGTTGACGTTTTCTTAGGGGATCATGAATTTTCTCTTTAATATTTTCATGTTCATATTTGAAAATAGAGACATGGTTGCTCTTTCCCAAATTTAACTCAAATGAGGATGAACCTATTTTTCATAAATATTCAGCAGCACATATACAAAATATATAGTTATTTTAGATGCATTCAAGTGTTCACTAAAGAAGGATCGGTACGGTAAGGCTAGGTTTAGACACGTCGTCCAAACATATTTCAGAATCTCTTTATCAGTAAATATGACTTCAATGACATATATAGTATGTTATTCAATTAAATGTAAACTTCTGAATATTTGGTGGTCTAAACTTTATTTTGTGTATTTAACCTACGTGAAACTATGTGTTGAACATCAATACCTTATTGATTTGACATCATATATGACAAAACTACTAGCTTAGTGCAAGCGACAATAGTGGCACGGACACCTCTAATTTTTGCGGGCTTGATTAATTTTGATACTCATACAATAACACACAAATTAAATGAAGAAATTATCTAACTATCTGAATCCATGTACTAATATTTATGAGCCAAATGACCATATTGGCTGACATATTTTTGCAGCAAGCCTCTAGATGCAGTGGGCCTTATTAATTTTGCATATTAAGTATTACACTACTAGGAAAGGGCTATAGCTAATATGGACATTATTGACGCACCATGTATGTGGTGTGCCACTGCTATATAGCAGTGGCGCACCAGATACTGGTGCGTCATTAGTGTCCTCATTACTAATGGCGCACCAAACACACGGTGCGCCATTACTAGCAATTTTTTTTCCAAAACTATTAATGGCGCACCAGGGCACAGTGCACCATTACTAGTTTTAACTAGTAATGGTGCAGCACACGCTCTGTGCGCCACTACTAACAATTGTTTTTTACTCTTTTTTTCAAAACTAGTAATGACGCACCTTTGTGAAGTGTGCCGTTACTAGTTCAAACTAGTAATGGCGCACCACAATCATGGTGCGCCACTACTAACAATTTTAGTTTATTTTTTGCAAAACTAGTAATGGCCACCCCTAACTGGTGCGCCATTAATAAACAGGGTTAGTAATTGCGCATTTTTAGGTGGTGCGCCATTAGTAACCTGAGAGCAGCTACATATTTTGGACAGCCACCTACCACACTCACTTTCCCCACTTCATTGTCTCCACCTCCTCCTCCTCACCTCATTTGCACCATAGATTCATACAAATTAAGTGGTTAAATTACCTTTTTATGATAGGTAAGTAAGGGGAAAGCTTTCTTTATGTTGCAGATCTACTTTTTTCTCCCTCCAACAACGTGCACATGCACCTTTTATGGCCTAGGTAGATGTATGTATGTTTGTGGTGTTGCATATGTATGTGGTGTTGCATATATGTTTGTGTTTGCAGGTACCAATATTTTGCCGGAATGTTGATTCATTTCCGTTTCGGTGAGAATTTGGCACTATGCATTCTTTTTTGTCCTATTTTTAGGCAAAGTCATCCCAAATTTTTTCTTGGTTCTAAAATATCGTTTTGCTCTATCCCGCAGGCGACCATGGTCCGCACGATGACCGAAGGCATCGTGAATAGGTTTTTGAGCTCCGGGAAGGCGGAGATGCTTCAAAAGAACGAGACGGATATAAGATGTCCGTGTCAAAGATGCAATCTGAAGAGCCTTATTGCGGACCCGGATTCCGAACAGGTGCGGGACCACCTGCTCTTGCATGGTTTCATGGATGGCTATCGGTGGCAAGGTGATGAAGATGACTATGAAGTCGTCCATGGGGGGCGGGCAAGAAATGAGGAAGGCCAGCAAGACAACCACCGCGGCGAGGGCGGGCGAGAAGACGAAGAATCTCTAGGACATGATCGCGACGGTGATGTTGTACACAGTCATCATGTAGAAGATGCCGGACATGATGATGAGGAAGATCAAGACGAAGGGCATGATCATGAAGATGAAGATGTTGTAGCATACGACTATGGACCATCGATGGGTTGGGTGCAGGACCCTCATATTCAAGAGCTGCTTCTCAAGCAGACGTATAACGCAAGAGCTGTCGCCTGAGAGAAAACCAAGCTGGAACAACTGGAGATAGACGCGGTTACTCCATTGTATGAAGGATGCAGGCCCGAGGATACCCTCCTGAAAGTAACGCTCATGGCTCTGGAGATGAAGGTAAAACACAAAATGACCGACGCATGCTTCGACAAGAACATGTCATTCTGGCACGAACGTCTTCCCGAGGGGAACAAGTGCCCGACCAGTTTCGAGGAGGCGAAGAAAATCGTGTGTCCTCTGGATTTACCGCACGTGAAATACCATGTGTGCATGAACAATTGCATAATTTATCAGGACGAGCATGCAGAGTCTACCATATGTCCGGTGTGCGGCGTCACTCGATACAAGAAGAGGTCGAAAGCTCCTCGAAAAGTGGTGTGGTACTTTCCGATCACTCCTCGTCTGCAGCGGTATTTCGTGGACCCTAAGCTAGAAAGCTCCTGCGTTGTAACGTGGATAGGGAGGAGAAGAAGCAAAAAGATGATGGAAATGATCCGGAGATAAATAAAAAAGACAAGATGCTGAGTCACCCTAAGGATGCGAGCCAGTGGCAAGAGTTGAATTTCGAACACCCAGAATTTGGGGACGGTCCAAGGAACATCGTGCTGGGCGCGAGCACCGATGGAGTCAATCCGTTTGGCAGCCAAAGAAGCATACATAGCACCTGGCCTATGTTTGTGTGGATGTACAACCTTCCCCCTGGTTGTGCATGAAGAGGAAGTATATTCACATGAGTATGCTAATTGAAGGGCCGAAACAACCAGGGAATGACATCAATCTGTCTCTGGGGCTGCTGAAAGAGGAGCTAGACACGCTGTGGAAAATGCCAGCCAATACATGGGACGCCGCAGAGAAAGAATATTTCCCTATGAGAGCCGCACTACTCACGATGGTGCACGACTATCTCGGTTACGGATATCTCGCGGGGCAGGTGGTCCACGGATTTTCTGGATGCGTCAGGTGCCTGGATGACACAACGTATCGGCAGCTAGATAGAGATCCTGGGTCTTCGAAAACCGTTTTCATGGAACATCGAAGGTGGCTTCGCGACGATGACCCATGGAGAAAACGCAAGGATCTGTTCGATGGTGAAAACGAACCCCGAAGACGCCTGCGTACGAGGAGCGGCGAGGAAATAGACGAGTTGTTGAAAAATTGGAAAGATTGCCCACTACCGGGAAAGAAGCAAAAGGCGCCAGAGCCGGGAAAGAAGCGAAAGGCGCCAGAGCCGCTGCTGAAGGTATGGAAAACGAGGTATGTTTTCTAAGACTTGCCGTACTGGAAGATCCACCGTGTGCCTCACAGCCTTGATGTCATGCATATCACGAAGAACGTGTGCGAGATTCTGCTTGGTACCCTGCTCGATATGCCACAGAGGACCAAAGGTGGGCCGAAAGCAAGGGCAGACTTGAAATCAATGGGCATCAGGGAGGAGCTTCACGCTAATGATGATGATGATGAGGCAAAGTAGGACACGGAAAGTCGTCGCAAAGGCAAAAAGGCCAAGAAGACCGGAAATGACTACCCTTCCGCGTTCTTCACTCTAAGTCGAGAGGAGATCGAGCAGTTTTTCACCTGCCTCGTAGGAGTAAAACTTCCTTACGGTTACGCGGGGAAGATAAGAAGATTCCTAGACTCAAGGAAGCAGAAGTTCAGCGGGTTGAAGTCTCACGACTGTCGCGTGCTGATGACGCAGATACTTCAAGTTGCAATCCGTGGGATCATGGACACGCACGTCCGTGAAACGCTATTTGGCCTATGCAACTTTTTTGACGTCATCTCTCGGAAGTCGGTTGGCGTGAGGCAACTCAGAAGGCTATGGGAAGACATCATGGTGATAATATGCGAGCTTGAGATGTACTTCCCGCCCGCATTTTTCGATGTTATGATGCATCTGCTGGTCCATATCGTGGAGGATATCATCCAACTCGGGCCGACGTTCCTGCACAGCATGATGCCTTTCGAAAGGATGAATGGTGTCATCAAAGGATACGTTCGCAACATGTCACGTCCAGAGGGAAGCATAGCCAGGGGCTTTTTGACCGAAGAGTGCATCTCCTACTGCACGAATTATCTAGGCATCGAGAACCCCGTTGGTCTGCCCATCAAAACAGGCACCTCGACAGGCTCGCTGGATGGGGTCACCATGATGGTCGCCGTGAAATGCATGTCGACTTCGAGGGTCGACTCGCTAACTTTGAAAGAGAAAACCTAGTCGCGCTACCACACATAGACGTGGTCGATCCTTGGCTGGTAGAGCACAAAACCTTTATTGAGAAGACATACGATGACCGAGGCCAACAGAGGACGGACGGAGATATAATCAAAGAGCACAACTCATGTTTCATGTGTTGGTTCAAGGAGAAGCTTCTGTCGTACCCTTTACATGAGGATTCTTCCGCGGAAGAAAAATTCATGTT
>NW_021215293.1:0-1417 GCF_002162155.2 Triticum dicoccoides | reverse complement strand
AACATGAATTTTTCTTCCGCGGAAGAATCCTCATGTAAAGGGTACGACAGAAGCTTCTCCTTGAACCAACACATGAAACATGAGTTGTGCTCTTTGATTATATCTCCGTCCGTCCTCTGTTGGCCTCGGTCATCGTATGTCTTCTCAATAAAGGTTTTGTGCTCTACCAGCCAAGGATCGACCACGTCTATGTGTGGTAGCGCGACTAGGTTTTCTCTTTCAAAGTTAGCGAGTCGACCCTCGAAGTCGACATGCATTTCACGGCGACCATCATGGTGACCCCATCCAGCGAGCCTGTCGAGGTGCCTGTTTTGATGGGCAGACCAACGGGGTTCTCGATGCCTAGATAATTCGTGCAGTAGGAGATGCACTCTTCGGTCAAAAAGCCCCTGGCTATGCTTCCCTCTGGACGTGACATGTTGCGAACGTATCCTTTGATGACACCATTCATCCTTTCGAAAGGCATCATGCTGTGCAGGAACGTCGGCCCGAGTTGGATGATATCCTCCACGATATGGACCAGCAGATGCATCATAACATCGAAAAATGCGGGCGGGAAGTACATCTCAAGCTCGCATATTATCACCATGATGTCTTCCCATAGCCTTCTGAGTTGCCTCACGCCAACCGACTTCCGAGAGATGACGTCAAAAAAGTTGCATAGGCCAAATAGCGTTTCACGGACGTGCGTGTCCATGATCCCACGGATTGCAACTTGAAGTATCTGCGTCATCAGCACGCGACAGTCGTGAGACTTCAACCCGCTGAACTTCTGCTTCCTTGAGTCTAGGAATCTTCTTATCTTCCCCGCGTAACCGTAAGGAAGTTTTACTCCTACGAGGCAGGTGAAAAACTGCTCGATCTCCTCTCGACTTAGAGTGAAGAACGCGGAAGGGTAGTCATTTCCGGTCTTCTTGGCCTTTTTGCCTTTGCGACGACTTTCCGTGTCCTACTTTGCCTCATCATCATCATCATTAGCGTGACGCTCCTCCCTGATGCCCATTGATTTCAAGTCTGCCCTTGCTTTTGGCCCACCTTTGGTCCTCTGTGGCATATCGAGCAGGGTACCAAGCAGAATCTCGCACACGTTCTTCGTGATATGCATGACATCAAGGCTGTGAGGCACACGGTGGATCTTCCAGTACGGCAAGTCTTAGAAAACATACCTCGTTTTCCATACCTTCAGCAGCGGCTCTGGCGCCTTTCGCTTCTTTCCCGGCTCTGGCGCCTTTTGCTTCTTTCCCGGTAGTGGGCAATCTTTCCAATTTTTCAACAACTCGTCTATTTCCTCGCCGCTCCTCGTACGCAGGCGTCTTCGGGGTTCGTTTTCACCATCGAACAGATCCTTGCGTTTTCTCCATGGGTCATCGTCGCGAAGCCACCTTCGATGTTCCATGAAAACGGTTTTCGAAGACCC
>NW_021215292.1:0-984 GCF_002162155.2 Triticum dicoccoides | reverse complement strand
ATCTCAGAAGCCAGCAGCGGAGAAGCAGTGTGGCTTCCACGGAGGCCCCACCGGCTGGTGCAGATGCACCGACGATCGAAATTACTGCACCGGAGCCTCTGGTGGTCGAAATTACTGCACCGGAGCCTCTGGTGGTCGAAATTACTGCACCGGAGCCTCCTCGCTACCCCGTGGACGATATAAAGGAGATGAAAGAATGTCATCTGTATTATCCTATCGGGAACATGTCCATGAAGGTAGCCATCGGCAGTGCTTTACCATGTTTACCTGGAGCACTCCACCACAACAACCCCATTCAAGATGGCTATGCTCGTGTCACGGTGGAGGACATAGTCCAAGGGTTTGAGGACCTGGAGATTGACATTGCTACACCTGAAGGGGAGAAAAGACTTGGAGATGTCAAGCGCCATTTCATTCTATGGCAAAAGAAGTTTATCAAGTTTCCAGGCTAGGCACCAAGGACAACAAGTCCACCCCCCTACGGTGGTGGCGGTTCACCTACACCTCCGTCACGTCAGCCGACGCCCCCCAGTCCACAACGTCCGGTGGGTGATCAGACGCCGCCCCCCAGTCCTCGTCCGGCGGGTGATCAGACGCCGCCCCCCAATCCACCTCCGGCAAAGAAGCAGAAGCAGTCCTGGATTATTAACCCGGACCCTTATGTACCTAAGACCACAAAGGTACCGGAGCCATCACTGAAGCCTCTCCCCACAAGGCCTTGGGAACGTAGTGCCGAGGAAACTGCCGCGGCCGCGGCTGCTGATCATGAGAAATGGAAGGCGGACTGCAAGAAGAAAAGAGAGCCCGAGCCCAAGCCAGTATTTTCTGATGAGCAAAAGAAGTGGGCTAAGTCATTTTTGAGCACACCGTCCCAAGCCGCGAAGAATCTGCCTGACGACTATGCACGTGAACTTCGTAGGCAGGCACTCATGTTGAAGGAGAAGAAAGAGCGGGCGGAGAACCAGGAGAACAAAGCCTTGGAGG
>NW_021215291.1:0-1252 GCF_002162155.2 Triticum dicoccoides | reverse complement strand
GCGAGAATGCGAAAAGGTCCAATGTAACGAGGAGCCAATTTGCCTTTGATACCGAAACGATGGGTTCCCTTCAGAGGAGTAACCCGAAGGTAAGCTTTCTCGTCAACCTCGAAAGTCATAGCCTTATGTTTTCGGTCATATTGACTCTTCTGACGAGATTGGGCTGTTTTCAACTTTTCACGAACGATGCGAACTTGCTCTTCTGCTTCCTGAATCATATCCGGGCCAAAGAATTGTCTTTCCCCGGTCTCTGACCAGTTAAGGGGTGTTCGACACCGTCGTCCATAGAGGACTTCAAAAGGGGCTTTACCCAAGCTAGACTGATAGCTGTTGTTGTAAGCGAATTCGGCAAATGGAAGGCACTTCTCCCAATCCATTCCGAATGAGATAACAGAGGCTCGAAGCATGTCTTCTAGGATCTGGTTGACGCGTTCCACTTGACCACTCGACTGAGGGTGGAAAGCGGTGCTAAAGGAGAGACGGGTTCCCATAGCATTTTGGAAACTTTCCAAAAATCGAGAGGTGAAAAGACTTCCTCGATCCGAGTTAATTTCCAAAGGAACACCATGGAGAGACACTATCCGGGAGATGTATAAGTCTGCCAATTGACTAGCGGTTATACTCTCACGAACAGGTAGGAAATGGGCTACTTTGGAAAGAAGATCGACAACGACGAAGATAGCATTATTCCCTCTCTTGGTCCTGGGAAAACCGGTAATGAAATCCATACCAATTTTATCCCATTTCCATTCAGGAATAGCTAAGGGTTGAAGGGTGCCAGCAGGCCGTTGATGCTCTGCTTTTACACGACGACAGACGTCGCAATTAGCAATATACTGAGCAATTTCTCTCTTCATCCTAGTCCACCAGAACCTCTGGCGTAGGTCCTGATACATCTTGGTACTACCGGGATGAATGGTGAGAGGAGATTCATGAGCTTCCTTAAGGATCAACTGCCGTAGGTGCTGGTTCTTGGGAACCACTAAACGGTTCTCAAAGTACACAACACCATGATCATTTGTGGAGAAACAACTAGCACCTCCGCTAGCAATGTTCTCCTTGATTTTAGATATTCCCTTATCTCGCTTTTGGGCAGCGATGATTTGATCCGTAAGAGTAGGTTTCGCTACCAAGGTGGAAAGAAATCCTTGAGGAACAATGTGAAGGTTAAGCTTCCGAAATTCCTCATGGAGAAGCGGTTGACTTTGTTGTAACATCAGGTTGTTACAATAAGATTTACGACTTAGCGCAT
>NW_021215290.1:0-1583 GCF_002162155.2 Triticum dicoccoides | reverse complement strand
CATGGGAATAACCATTATCAGATTGAACTAGTACATAAGATTTTTGTAAAACTGGTATGTATTTGAATATTTTGCCTAGATTGTGTAGTATTCAATATTTTGAACGTGATGCTTTATGATCCGACAAACTAGATAAAGCATGGCAAAAACAACAAATAGTATATGGAGCAGCAAAACAATCAGTCATGTTTCAGTAGTTCTTTCCGTTTCCTGGAGTCGATAGATTAAGGATTTCACTACAAATCAGATGTCAGAGTTTTTAGCATCGCAAATCAAATGCTTGAGATGACAAATTTTGTTGTCACGAGGATGATAGTTTCATTTAACAAGCATGCCAAATCTTTGTCAACTTCAGTTTTTTGTCAGGGATCGCAATGCTTACTAAAAAAATTGTCATCCTGACGAAAAATGATTTGCCATAAAAAACATTCGATTTGTCATGCTTAAAATCTGGCATCAGAAGCATTTCGGCATACTATTAATTGATTGGATAGTAATGGATTAAATCTCTTCTGTTTGTATAACACTCCAAGCATAGTATACTGTTGTAAGAACAGGAGGCGGCGCGGGACGATGGCGCAGCCGGCATCGGTGCAACGGCTCAGCGGTGGCGAGGACGTTAGTGCAGCCGTGCAGAACGTCGGGACGCTGCGAAGAACCGCAGAAGACGATGCGGTGGCCCAAACCCTGCACCTATTCAGTTGACTTGGGCTGTCTGCATGGGATTTGAGTGGGTTTTTTTTGTAATATTTGAGTGGTTTATAGAGCGATAGAAATAGGTGGGCCGTCCCCGGGCCCAACCAGCGAACTAATACCTAACAGCTTTTCAATAATTGTTTCTATTTTTCTTCTTTTTTTGTCATTTTGCTTTTTTTTATTTTTATTGCTGTTCGCATATGAACACGTCGCCGTGTACCCTCGACGCTGGGGATGATGCATCGCAGCTCATGCCTAAGGAGACCCAGCCGGAAGCGCGGTATGCAAGCAATCTGGCGGGTGCTTTTGAGCAACCGAAACCTCACACGCCCGGGAGGGACCCCGTCTTGGCTCGCGGCGGCTATGGGCTACGCTAGGTCGACCTGCTCGCCACTAGGGCCTCGAGGTTCGCCGCCCTGCAACAAGAAGAACAGACGAAGAACGAGCAAGAAGAAGAACTAGGATTAAAGAGAAAACATAAAATGTAGATGATTTGATCGATGTGTGTTGTTCAATCGGCCGTCACCCCTTAGGTATAAAAGAGGCGGATTGACTTCCCGTACAAGAAAAAGACTCCAAATCACGTCTAAATCACATTCAAATCTTTCCAAAATTAACCGAACTCGGATTTAGGTAAGTATGGAACATCAGTTTGGTTTTTAGGTCCCACGGGCTACAAACGAGTTCGGATGAAGATGAGCCAAAAGAAAATTTGACCGTTTCGACGAGGCGAACAACTTTCGTGTTGAACGGTTTTTGATTTGAGGCTGTCTTCACGGCAGAAACGCTCGTGCAAAACAGACTTTTACTCGCGCTACCCATCAGACACCGTGTCTGATGGGGCGCGCCACTTTTGCCCCGTGACAGGGCCGCACTCAGGTGGCTGT
>NW_021215289.1:0-808 GCF_002162155.2 Triticum dicoccoides | reverse complement strand
CCACGTCGGGCCGACGCAGAGGGAATCTTGGGGTGGGTTGTGCCGGGACTGTGTTGGGGGGTGTACCTATGGCTGGGCTATGACAACAAGGTGAAAAGGTCCACCGGTCGAACTACGTCCAGCGAAAGTCAAAGGGATAGACCCGGCGGTCGTCTGTGTCAGGGTTAGACGGGACGGGGTACCTGGGGGTAGCAATGCCGCCAGGTGTTGCGGTGGCCCTCCTACGGTTATATAAGCATGGTGGCAGGCGTAGGCACCCGGCACGCGGCTTGTATGAGGTCCCGGTGCGACGCTCCGGTGGCATTGCTACCCCCCTAGGGCCCCCGTCCCGCCAAACCCGGTAGCGTTTGACCACGGGATCTACCCCTTTGAATTTGCACGGACATGCTTTGAGCAGTAGACGTATCCACCCGGTTGTCTAAGGTCAGCCCAGATGTTGCACCAAAGTGTTCCTATGGGCTGACCTATCGCAACCAGGTGGAAGAGTCCACCGGTCAAAGCCCGTCCGACGAAAGTCAAAGGGCTAGATCTACTGGTCAACTGGGATTTGGGGTGGCCTTCGGGGTATAGCTATGCCACGTAACATCGCACGGGTCCCGATGCATGTGTGAAAGTGTTCTGGCATGTGTAGACGCCCGTCTTGGGGCTCCGTGGTGTGGCCCCCCTCCACGGAAGGCAGAGCAGCCGTCACTTAGAGGGGGGATGGTGCGGGTGCGGTGGAACCGGAGGGAATCTAGTGTTGGGTTGGGTCCAGACCGTGTTCGGGGATGTTCCTACGGGCTGACTTATCGCAACCAGGTGGAAGAGT
>NW_021215288.1:0-937 GCF_002162155.2 Triticum dicoccoides | reverse complement strand
AAAAAAAAAGTCAGAGAAAAAAAAGAAAGGAAAAGAAAAAAAAGTGTGAGAAAAAAAAGAGAGGAGAAAAAAATACAAAATTCGGATCTATCTAGACTCAATCTCGTAGTTGAATTCGGATTGGAATCTGTTTTGCGCACTGTTCAGTAAAACAGGTGTATCTTCCTCATACGAAGTCAGTTTTGGCTCCGTGAGTACTCAAATTGAAGATAGCGACGAGCCGCATCTAAATAGTTGCAGAAGCTAGTTCAATATTTGACACCTCAAAATCGGCTTCTAAATAGGTCTTTTTGCCCTCCGAAGTTCGTGAACACAACTTGTTCCAATTTTTCAGGCCAGTTTTAGAATTCTTTGACTCCTCATATCAACTCGGAATTGAGTGATTCTTTTTGCATTGGAAAGCTTGAGTTAGTAGCATTCTTTGAAAGAATTTATCAGAAAATTGTCTCAAACTTTCCAAGAGGAAAGTTGGAGAGAGAGAGTTGTTGTATATCCTGCTTGACAGTTATTTTTCATCATTATCTTCACTGCCGTTGTGATCTTCACTTATATCTTGCTGTCAAGAGCTACTTAGTATCCTTCATTGATGCTAGTTGTGCTACGCCGTGACCTCATTAGTGTTCTAGGCTCGCGTCTCTAGTCCGGTCTAGCCTAGGACCAGCACAGTACCGTCGTTGAGCGTTTATTCAACATTGCATCTTTGAATTGATTATTGCTAATCTTTTGCTACCATATATAGCCAACCCAGCTCCACATATTTCTACACCGTGTATACGTACGCTCCCCTGGCAATCGCTTTACTCAATATTCGGAGTTACTTGACACCGCTGGTTGCCGATCACCGCCTGCTGCATGGTAAGAACTTGTAAGACATTGATATTTGCTTTACTGTGAGCGTTTTACCACCACATCCTAGTAGTTGTAGGAACATTATTTT
>NW_021215287.1:0-2307 GCF_002162155.2 Triticum dicoccoides | reverse complement strand
GATGGTGCGTTGATACTTTTGTTGCATTATGCTTTTGATGCTTTCGGCATGCTTATTCCTCGTTAATGACATTGCACGCATGCTAAATCTCATCAGGCACCATATTTCATCATGCATTTCAAATTCTTCATATTATGTATCAAATGCGTGTATGAATTACAAGATATAGGGGGAGATCTCCATGATTCAACTCTTCAAATGTGCATTGCCTCAAACGCAAATTCCTCACTATGCACATCTTCAGGGGGAGTTCTTCTATATCTTGCAATCAAATTCCTCAATATCAGTATTTGCACTTCATATGTTTATCCCCGTTGAAAACTTAACCTATATTGTCATCAATCACCAAAAAGGGGGAGATTGTAAGTGCATCTAGTGCCCCTTAGTGATTTTGGTGTATTGAAGACTTATAGGTTAAGGGACTAATGCGTTTGTGAGTGTACACAGGTCTATAAGTCTATGAGGAGTTTGATATTTACAGAGAAAGTCGACCCCTAAAAATGAAGTTCTTCGACTGAAGACTTTGATATTCTGAAGACTTTCTGAAGACTTTGAAAGTGAAGAAATTGGTGTGACCTTGAAGACTTGGTATTCATTTGTGGAACATGAAGCGTGAAGACTTTTGTTTTTGTAGTTTCATTTTCTCTTTCTTGAGTCATAGGAAACACCGTACTGTTAAAGGGGGTCGAGGAAATACTAAGGAAAAATTTCCATGTCATGCTCAACTCAAAATCCTACACCTACCAATCCCTTCGAGTGAAGCCTTGGAAAATCTCATACAGTTCAGTCACTTTCTTCAGTGACAGAGACGAAGTTCTTCTGGTCGCTGATGAATTTGTTCTGACTGAGGAGTTAGGAATTCGCCAGTGCGAATTGCCTACATAGTGAGGAACATGATAGACCTGAGGAATTTGAGAGCCAAATTTCCGACCGTTGCTGTGCTGCGCGCCAGCTGTCCCAAAATATCTTATCCACCTAACGGTCATATCATTGAAGGGCATTTATGTCTTATCATGTCGGGCTGCTCCCTAGGCTATAAATAGCCGCCCCCTACAACCACTAGCTGGTTGGCTGCTCCGAGAGAACTTGACACTTGTCATTTGAGAGCAACCCATCCTCCGAGGACTTTGAGCGAAAATCATCAAGTGAGGAAAACCCAAAACCAAACCCCTACAAACCCAAAGTGATTGAGCATCACTGAAGAAATTGATCCTGCATGGATCCGACACTTGTTACCTTTGAAGAATGTGCTTCTTCCAGACGGTTAGGCATCATGGTCTAGAGCATCCAAGAGGAATTGTGGATTGCCGAGTGACCAAGTCTGTGAAGGTTTGGAAGTCGCCTGAAGACTTACCATGAGTGATTGGACGAGGTCTGCGTGACCTTAGTTCAAGGAGAATACGGTGAGGACTGGGTGTCCTGAGCTGCGTGCTCAGTGACTGGGTGTCCGGGACTGTGTGTCCTCGAGTTTAAATACTCGGCCGCTCCAACCAGACGTACAACTGAGACAGCAGTTGGAACTGGTCTACCAAATCATTGTCTTCACCAACCTAACTGGTTCTATTTCCTCAACCCCTTCATTTCCTCATTACTGTGTTGAGTGTTTGTTCATATCTGTGTTTGAAGACTTTGACAGAAGACTTTCTCAATTTCCTCAGTTCAATTTCTTCAGTCTGTTTGTCTTCATCTTGTGTTATCCTGTGATTACGCTTTCTGTACTCTGTGCTAGTCTTCATTTCATCATGATGACCATGCTTGTATTCTATTATGCTTACTTCTGAGTACTTATTCCGCTGCTAGTAGTTCTTCGCTAAGGAATTTCCTCACCGGCAAATTCCTCAGTGAAGAATTCATAAAAATCACCTATTCACCCCCCCTCTAGTCGATATAACGCACTTTCACAGGTTTCTAAATAGTCTGATGCATTTGCAAATTCCTTCTTATCGTTCTGAAGTTCCTTTGTGCCAGATCAACCACACTAACTAGTGTGTTGAGGTACTTCATTGCCTCGGTATATATGTTGGAGCTAGTACTATGACCCTAGGTGTCTTAGAGTACCACCTAGTAAGCTAGCCATGATTTGTGTTCCCAGTGTGATGATTCTGGTTTTTATTCTCGAAAGCATCCCGTGATGCCACTTAGTAGTAGGTATTCTATTCCTGGGTCCTTGAACCCGAGATTCACCCTACTTGCTTCATGTTGATAGTGTTTGCTCGTTCCTTTAGGTTATTAGTAACCTTTGCGATAGTCCTCGAGATTCGTGGTATATCCTTCTTCCAATACCATGAACCAATATGGCATAAGTTC
>NW_021215286.1:0-969 GCF_002162155.2 Triticum dicoccoides | reverse complement strand
AAAAAAAGAAAAAGAGAGAGAAGAAAAAGAAAAAAAAAGCGTGAGAAAAAAAAGAGAGAAGAAAAAAAATTGGATCTATCTAGAATCAATCTCGTACCTGAATTCGGATTGGAATCTGTTTTGCGCACTGTTCAGTAAAACAGGTGTATCTTCCTCATACGAAGTCCGTTTTGGCTCCGTGAGTACTCAAATTGAAGCTAGCGACGAGCCGCATCTAAATAGTTGCAGAAGCTAGTTCAATATTTGACACCTCAAAATCGGCTTCTAAATAGGTCTTTTTGCCCTCCGAAGTTCATGAACACAGCTTGTTCCAATTTTTCAGGCCAGTTTTAGAATTCTTTGACTCCTCATATCAACTCGGAATTGAGTGATTCTTTTTGCATTGGAAAGGTTGAGTTAATAGCATTCTTTGAAAGAATTTATCAGAAAATTGTCTTAAACTTTTCAAGAGGAAAGTTGGAGAGAGAGTTGTTGTATATCCTGCTTGGCAGTTGTTTTTTCATCATTATCTTCACTGCCGTTGTGATATTCACTTATATCTTGCTGTCAAGAGCTACTTAGTATCCTTCATTGATGCTAGTTGTGCTACGCCGTGACCTCATTAGTGTTCTAGGCTCGCGTCTCTAGTACGGTCTAGCCTAGGACCAGCACAGTACCGTCGTTGAGCGTTTATTCAACATTGCATCTTTGAATTGATTATTGCTAATCTTTTGCTACCATATATAGCCAACCCAGCTCCACATATTTCTACACCGTGTATACGTACGCTCCCCTGGCAATCGCTTTACTCAATATTCGGAGTTACTTGACACCGCTGGTTGCCGATCACCGCCTGCTGCATGGTAAGAACTTGTAAGACATTGATATTTGCTTTACTGTGAGCGTTTTACCACCACATCCTAGTAGTTATAGGAACATTATTTTTGGGTTTTGTTTCTTGTTCTACTAATCATGACAGGATCCAGAGTC
>NW_021215285.1:0-2021 GCF_002162155.2 Triticum dicoccoides | reverse complement strand
CGACAGGAGAGCCGCCACAAAGACCGAGACCCACCTACGCTATCATGAACACAAGAGAAAGAGTTAAAGTCTCCATCCGCATCTCCCTCATCGACCCAGATCGCGTTGGACTGGTGGAACTCATGATGCGGCTGAGCGGGGGTGCTTTCATGGGTGTTCCTCACCGCAGTTGACGTCGAGTTGGTGCACGTGCTCGCCAAGAGCCGGGTGTCCCCACTCCCCGACTCCCCCTTCGGCCGCGGTGCTGATGTTGGGGAACGTAGTAATTTCAAAAAAATTCCTACGCACGCGCAAGGATCATGGTGATGCATAGCAATGAGAGGGGAGAGTGTAGTCCACGTACCCTCATAGACCGAAAGCGGAAGCGTTAGAACAATGTGGTTGATGTAGTCGTACGTCTTCACGATCCGACCGATCCAAGTATCGAACGTACGACACCTCCGAGTTCAGCACACGTTCAGCTCGATGACGATCCCTAGACTCCGATCCAGCAGGGTGTCGGGGATGAGTTCCGTCAGCACGACGGCATGGTGACAATGATGATGTTCTACCGACGCAGGGCTTCGCGTAAGCACCGCAACGATATGACCGAGGTGGAATATGGTGGAGGGGGCACCGCACACGGCTAAGGAACAATCACGAAGATCAACTTGTGTGTCTTGGGGTGCCCCCCTGGCCCCGTATATAAAGGAGGGAGGGGGTTGCGGCCGGCCCCCTAGGGGTGCGCCTGGAGGAGTCCTACTCCCACCGGGAGTAGGACTCCCTCCTCTTGCCTTGTTGGAGAAGGAAAGGGGGAAGGGGAATGAGGAAAGGGGGGCGCCGCCCCCCCCCCCTTCCTTGTGCTATTAGGACTAGGGGGGAGGGGGCACGCGGCCTGCCCTCCTCTTCTCCCTCATGGCCCATGTAGGCCCATTAACCCCCGGGGGGTTCCGGTAAACCCCCGGTACTCCGGTAAAATCCCGATTTCACCCAGAACGATTTCGACATCCAAATATAGGCTTCCAATATATCAATCTTTATGTCTCGACCATTTCGAGACTCCTCGTCATGTCCGTGATCATATCCGGGACTCCGGACAACCTTCGATACATCAAAACTTATAAACTAATAATAAAACTGTCATCGTAACATTAAGCGTGCGGACCCTATGGGTTCGAGAACTATGTAGACATGACCTAGAATGGTTTCCTGTCAATAACCAATAGCGGGACTTGGATGCTCATATTGTCTCCTACATATTCTACGAAGATCTTTATCGGTCAAACCGCATAACAACATACGTTGTTCCCTTTGTCATCGGTATGTTACTTGCCCGAGATTCGATCGTCGGTATCCAATACCTAGTTCAATCTCATTATCGGCAAGTATCTTTACTTGTTACGTAATGCATCATTCCGTAACCAACTCATTGGCCACATTGCTTGCAAGGCTTATAGTGATGTGCATTACCGAGAGGGCCCAGAGATACCTCTCCGACAATCGGAGTGACAAATCTTAATCTCAAAATATGCCAACTCAACATGTACCTTCGGAGACACCTTAGAGCTCCTTTATAATCACCCAGTTACGTTGTGATGTTTGGTAGCAGACAAAGTGTTCCTCCGGTAAACGGGAGTTGCATAATCTCATAGTTGTAGGAACTTTGTATAAGTCATGAAGAAAGCAATAGCTACATACTAAACGATCAAGTGCTAGGCTAACAGAATGGGTCATGTCAATCACATCATTCTCCTAATGATGTGATCCCGTTAATCAAATGACAACACATGTCTATGGTTAGGAAACATAACCATCTTTGATTCACGAGCTAGTCAAGTAGAGGCATACTAGTGACACTATGTTTGTCTATGTATTCACACATGTATTATGTTTCCGGTTAATACAATTCTAGCATGAATAAGAAACATTTATCATGAAATAAGGAAATAAATAATAACTTTATTATTGCCTCTAGGGCATATTTCCTTCAGTCTCCCACTTGCACTAGAGTCAATAATCTAGTTCACACCGCCATGTGATTT
>NW_021215284.1:0-612 GCF_002162155.2 Triticum dicoccoides | reverse complement strand
AAAGCCCTTTATGTGGCGTCGCTCAGACGCCCGACTGTGGCATTTCTTTTAAAGCCCTTTATGTGGCGTCGCTCAGACGCCCGACTGTGGCATTTCTTTTAAAGCCCTTTATGTGGCGTCGCTCAGACGCCCGACTGTGGCATTTCTTTTTTAAGCCCTTTATGTGATGTCGCTCAGACGCCCGACTGTGGCATTTCTTTTAAAGCCCTTTATGTGGTGTCGCTCAGACGCCCGACTGTGGCATTTCTTTTAGAGCCCTTTATGTGGTGTCGCTAAGACGCCCGACTGTGGCATTGCTTGTAATTTATTTCATAAATTTTAATACTACCATGTTATTGCATTTTTTATAAATAACTTGTTTGCACGTATCAGAGTTTTATTTATCTTTTGTGACTGACGTCATGAGCATAAAATATTTTCAGCACATCGTTGTTATATTATACCCGTGTTCATAATGTTTGCGAGTACATTCAAAGTACTCACTGGCTTGTCCCTGGCTATTGTCTTGGCCAGATTTTCTTGCACGGAGAGGAGCGACGCGATGACAGCCCCGGAACCTAAGCAATGGAGATAGCATCCTCGCGAAGATAGGAGTTAACCTGGTCAGCTGTT
>NW_021215283.1:0-893 GCF_002162155.2 Triticum dicoccoides | reverse complement strand
AATAATCAATTCAGAGATGCAAAGTTGAATAAACGCTCAACGACGGTACTGTGCTGGTCCTAGGCTAGACTGTGCTAGAGACGCGAGCCTAGAACACTAACAAAATCACGGCGCGGCACGTAAACAAGGGAAAAGCACACTCTGAATTTTTTTTTCGCTCTTTTTTTTTTTGCGCTCTTTTTTTTGCGCTGTTTTTTTTTTTTGCGAAAAATCACTATAATGGCGAGTGTCTCAAAACTCTTCCTAGCTCAAACTGATAGGATGGGCACGAAATTTTTTCGACCAATTTTTTTTTTTCGACTGCCCGGACCCAAAAACTGGAAACAGGTCATAAAAAACTTCCTATAATGGCACCTGTCTCAAAACACTCAGAAACACCTAAAAATAGGATAGCCAGAAAATTTTTAGAAAAATGCGTTTTCGAAAAATTTTGGGCCTAAACGGAGCGTGGCTACCCGACTCCGGCAAGGAAACACGAATCGGAATCTCGATGGATCCCGAAAACAAACCTAATAAGCAAGGAACTCGGATTGGTGGTGGATATATGGTGGTGGTATATGGCAGCGGTGGTGGTAGCGGTGGTAGTATATGGATATGGATCGGTGGTGGTATATGGGCACGGATTGGTGGTGGTATATGGATACGAATTCGGAGCGGTGGTGGTAGATGGCAGGGGCGATGATGATGGTGCGGCGGCGGCGTGACAACTTATGACCAGAACTCGAAACTCTAAAAGACTAGACTCTAAGACCAGCAACTAGACACGACGATGCAACCGCAAATTCAACAAAGCAAAACCCTAAAAAGATTATGCAAGGCTCAGATTGGTTCGGATATGAGGAACTAACCCTAATTTTTTTTTGTGGCTTTTTCGTGGACTATAGGTATGAAGA
>NW_021215282.1:0-1631 GCF_002162155.2 Triticum dicoccoides | reverse complement strand
TAATGTTTGCTTAATATTATCATCTTATCTATCTTATGTGATCATTCACTATTCTTGGTGATGAGTGCATGTATTTCATTCTTATCATTTTAAGCGCTCCACCAAGATGTATGTGACATGGAAGAGTAACCCATGACTCTAACTCTTTGTGCATTTGCAGTCCAAAGCAAATTTTAAATATGCACAAATTTAGGGGGAGTTCTTACTTGTCACATACTTCTCAAAGCGACGATATATTTCATGCTTATTATCATTTGTCGAAGCTTTGATCTATATGTTGTCATCAATTACCAAAAAGGGGGAGATTGAAAGTGCAACTATCCCTAGGTTGTTTTGGTAATTCATAATAACATATAGCTCATTGAGCTAATGCTATTCCAAGATGACTATTTCAGGAAAGCTCAATGATTGGCATGGCATGGATGTGAAAGTGGAACCCTCAAAATGCTAAGGACAAAGGATTGGCTCAAGCTCAAAAGCTCAAGACTCTTCATTTTATATTTTAGTGATCCAAGATCACATTGAGTCTTTAGGAAAAGCCAATACTATCAAGGGGGGATGAGGTGTTGCTTAATGAGCCTCTTGCTTCATGTGCTTAGTGATATGCTCCAAAACCCTCAACTACTTTCCCATATCCACATATGACCTAAACCCTAAGCCAAACTCGGTCCTACCGATTCTTTCTATCCGGCGCCATCGAGTTTCACTTGTCATAAGCCACTGCCAAACCCTAGCAATTCGGTTCTACCGATAGGGATCTCGGTCTCACCGAGATGGGATTGCAAACTCTCTGTTTCCCTTTCGTAACTTTTCGGTCTCACCGAAAGAGCGAATCGGTCCCACCGAGATTGCAGTGTAAACTCTTTGTTTCCTTTTTGTAACTTTTCGGTCTCATAGAAAGAGCAAATCGGTCCCACCGAGTTTACCTGACCAACTCTCTGGTTAGCTTATTACCAAACTCGGTCTCACCGAGTTTGTGTAATCGGTCTCACCGAGATTACGTTATGCCCAAACCCTAACCATATCGGTCCTACCGAGTTGCATGTCAGTCCCACCGAAAATCTCTAAGGGTCACTAGGTTTACGTTTTCGGTTCGACCGAGTTTGTTGATTCGGTCCCACCGAGATTGGAAAACTGTGTGTAATGGTTGGATTTTGTGTGGAGGCTATATATACCCCTCCACCTCCTCTTCATTCGTGGAGAGAGCCATCAAAACACATACACAATTCCAACTCATATGTTCTGAGAGAGAACCACCTACTCATGTGTTGAGACCAAGATATTCCATTCCTACCATATGAATCTTGATCTCTAGCCTTCCCCAAGTTGCTTTCCACTCAAATCTTCTTTCCACAAAATCCAAATCCTATGAGAGAGAGTTGAGTGTTGGGGAGACTATCATTTGAAGCACAAGAGCAAGGAGTTCATTACCTACACACCATTTGTTACTTCTTGGAGAGTGGTGTCTCCTAGATTGGCTAGGTGTCACTTGGGAGCCTCCGACAAGATTGTGGAGTTGAACCAAGGAGTTTGTAAGGGCAAGGAGATCGCCTACTTCGTGAAGATCTACCGCTAGTGAGGCAAGTCCTTCGTGGGCGATGGCCATGGTGGGATAGACAAGGTTGCTTCTT
>NW_021215281.1:0-1631 GCF_002162155.2 Triticum dicoccoides | reverse complement strand
TAATGTTTGCTTAATATTATCATCTTATCTATCTTATGTGATCATTCACTATTCTTGGTGATGAGTGCATGTATTTCATTCTTATCATTTTAAGCGCTCCACCAAGATGTATGTGACATGGAAGAGTAACCCATGACTCTAACTCTTTGTGCATTTGCAGTCCAAAGCAAATTTTAAATATGCACAAATTTAGGGGGAGTTCTTACTTGTCACATACTTCTCAAAGCGACGATATATTTCATGCTTATTATCATTTGTCGAAGCTTTGATCTATATGTTGTCATCAATTACCAAAAAGGGGGAGATTGAAAGTGCAACTATCCCTAGGTTGTTTTGGTAATTCATAATAACATATAGCTCATTGAGCTAATGCTATTCCAAGATGACTATTTCAGGAAAGCTCAATGATTGGCATGGCATGGATGTGAAAGTGGAACCCTCAAAATGCTAAGGACAAAGGATTGGCTCAAGCTCAAAAGCTCAAGACTCTTCATTTTATATTTTAGTGATCCAAGATCACATTGAGTCTTTAGGAAAAGCCAATACTATCAAGGGGGGATGAGGTGTTGCTTAATGAGCCTCTTGCTTCATGTGCTTAGTGATATGCTCCAAAACCCTCAACTACTTTCCCATATCCACATATGACCTAAACCCTAAGCCAAACTCGGTCCTACCGATTCTTTCTATCCGGCGCCATCGAGTTTCACTTGTCATAAGCCACTACCAAACCCTAGCAATTCGGTTCTACCGATAGGGATCTCGGTCTCACCGAGATGGGATTGCAAACTCTCTGTTTCCCTTTCGTAACTTTTCGGTCTCACCGAAAGAGCGAATCGGTCCCACCGAGATTGCAGTGTAAACTCTTTGTTTCCTTTTTGTAACTTTTCAGTCTCATAGAAAGAGCAAATCGGTCCCACCGAGTTTACCTGACCAACTCTCTGGTTAGCTTATTACCAAACTCGGTCTCACCGAGTTTGTGTAATCGGTCTCACCGAGATTACGTTATGCCCAAACCCTAACCATATCGGTCCTACCGAGTTGCATGTCAGTCCCACCGAAAATCTCTAAGGGTCACTAGGTTTACGTTTTCGGTTCGACCGAGTTTGTTGATTCGGTCCCACCGAGATTGGAAAACTGTGTGTAATGGTTGGATTTTGTGTGGAGGCTATATATACCCCTCCACCTCCTCTTCATTCGTGGAGAGAGCCATCAAAACACATACACAATTCCAACTCATATGTTCTGAGAGAGAACCACCTACTCATGTGTTGAGACCAAGATATTCCATTCCTACCATATGAATCTTGATCTCTAGCCTTCCCCAAGTTGCTTTCCACTCAAATCTTCTTTCCACAAAATCCAAATCCTATGAGAGAGAGTTGAGTGTTGGGGAGACTATCATTTGAAGCACAAGAGCAAGGAGTTCATTACCTACACACCATTTGTTACTTCTTGGAGAGTGGTGTCTCCTAGATTGGCTAGGTGTCACTTGGGAGCCTCCGACAAGATTGTGGAGTTGAACCAAGGAGTTTGTAAGGGCAAGGAGATCGCCTACTTCGTGAAGATCTACCGCTAGTGAGGCAAGTCCTTCGTGGGCGATGGCCATGGTGGGATAGACAAGGTTGCTTCTT
>NW_021215280.1:0-2538 GCF_002162155.2 Triticum dicoccoides | reverse complement strand
CCTCATGGGCCCACGGTGGCCCTCCTCCACTTATCCTTGCACCCACATACTACTTCTTCATCCCACAAACACGAATATCTAGCTCAAACCCGAGTCCAAGCTCATTTTGCTGCCATTTTCGATCTCCTTGCTCAAAGCACCTCTCACAAAACTGCTTGGGGAGATTGTTCCTTGGTATGTGACTCCTCCATTGGTCCAATTAGTTTTTGTTCTAGTGCTTTATTCATTGCAAATTTGTGCTGCCTAGGTGACCATGTTCTTGAACTTGCATGTCAAATTTATATGGTTCCGAGTAGTTTTGATGCATGATATAGGCTCTAGGCAATTGTAGGAGTAGTTGCTATCAATTTTCCTGAGTTTGGTTCACTTTTATTTTGAAGTTACTAAAAATTTCAGAATTTTTCAGAGGAAGAAATATGCTTAGGAAAATGTACCAAGGTGGTTCTTCAAGGAAGCAAGGGCCCAGGCTTGCAATGCGTGATGCTGATGAAGAGCCACCAAGAGACGCTCCAGTACGTCCTTGTGAATGGTCTTCGGAAAACTTTATGGATCGAGCGGGAATTAAGGAAGAATTTAACGCATATTTGTGTAACGCTAATCTTGTGAGCTTCGAGGAAGAAAAGTGCCGCTAGTACCACTATCTCACCAGTACCTTTGTGAGGAGGTTTGAATTTTCATCTTCACGTAATTCTCCAACTGTCCTGTTTGATCTCTATGAAAAATCTTATACTATGGACTTAGAGGATTTTACCACTGCTTGCAAACTTCCACAATGGGGTAGTGCTAGTGAACCCCGCAAATCTGAATTTACAGATTTTCTTGCTAGCATAACTGTGGGGGAATCTAGAGATATAACACAAGCTACCATAGGGAGCATTCACTTTCCTGCTATACATTATTTTGCTCTCTTCATAGGTAGGTGCATAAATGGTAAAGATGAAGCATGTCATATGTGTGTCCCTGACCTCAGTATTCTTAGGAGTGCTGTGTTAGGGGACAAATCCTGTAATTTGGGAGCCATTGTTGCACGTAGGTTGCATAATAATAGATTTAATGGAGATTTCTTCGGTGGAATTTATGCAATCCGCTTAGCTGATTTTCTCGGTGTAACCATACGTGAGGATGATATTGAATTGCCTCCCGCTTACCTAGATTTCAATGCTATGGTTCACCACCAGTTTGTTGAGAAGAGTGAATCACCTCTCCAGTATCGACTAATCTTTGACAGTCGATGTGCTGTCCGTATTACTCTCCCTGCTTCTGCCTTCTTTGATTATCAGGCAAAAGGAAGATATGTTATTACCAGAGAGGAGGCAGATGAGTACGAGAGGAGGGCGGAGGCCGCTCGTCACCACACTGCAGCTCAGGAGGCGATAGCCGCTGCATCTCAGTAGGACCCCAACTATTATTATGGATATCCGCCAGGCCAGCCGTGGCCATAGACCAACATAGGCCAAAAGCCTAAGCTTGGGGGAGTACGTATTTCCCACCGCATTACATTTATGTTCACACACTCATTGCTAGATGTCGGTGCTCATACTTTTTCATTGTATCATATGTGCTAGTTTATTTCCTTTTTATGCTTTCTTCTTGTGTGTTTAATAAACCTTAAGAAAAACCAAAAAATTAGTTGTAGCTTTTAGCTAGTTTTAATTTCCGTGCTTGTAGTAGTAATTAAAGAGAAAACCCAAAAAGATTTCATGTTCTTCTTTTGCTTGTTGGGAGCTTTCCTGTGTAAATAGTTTTATTTCTTTTCTTTTCTTTGGGGGTCTATAGGAGAAGACCATGATTAAATAGTTGAAGTGGCTCATATATGCATAATTGTTGATCTGACAAAAGAGGCCATATTGCCTTGTCTTCTCCTGTTTATTGAATGCTTGCAGATTCCAGCTTAGTCCAATGCACCTGCACTCTTAATATTATTCACATTGTTTGGTCGTGCAAGTGAAAGGCAATTATGATGATATATGATGGACTGACTAAGATGCGAAAAGCTTGTATGAACTCGACCTCTCTTGTGTTTGTATATATGATTAGTTCATCGTTCCTGATTCAGCCTATTATGAATAAACATGTTTGCAATGACAACTAGAGATCATAGTTTTTTGTGCCATGCTTGATTAGCTAGGAGCTTATAATGGTTTACCTTGCGTGCCAACATGCTATTAAAATGGTTGTGATGTGGTATGATAGGGTGGTATCCTCCTCTGAATGATTTAAGTGACTTGACTTAGCGCATGTTCACGCATGTAGTTTAAACAAAATCAACATAGCCTTCACGATATTTATGTTCATGGTGGATTATATCCTACTCATGCTTGCATTCGGTGTTGATTAATTTTAATGCATGTTCATGACTGTTGTCGCTCTCTAGCTGGTCGCTTCCCAGTCTTTTGCTAGCCTTCACCTGTACTAAGCGTGAATACTACTTGTGCATCCAACTCCATAAACCCCGAAGTTATTCCATATGAGTCCACCATACCTACCTATTGTTGGGTTTCATAGTAATTTCAAAAAAATTCCTACGCACACGCAAGA
>NW_021215279.1:0-935 GCF_002162155.2 Triticum dicoccoides | reverse complement strand
AATATATAAAGCAGGTTTAAAACGGCCATTAAATGGTGGTATAGATACATTAACCTGATCATGTGCATTTGGATGTTTGTGCACCTCTCGTGACGGTTGTGGTATTTGCAAAGGTGGTGGCACGTCTCCCGCGATCGAAAAAGCCCATGAATTGACTCTGGATCCTGTCATGATTAGTAGAACAAGAAACAAAACCCAAAAATAATGTTCCTATAACTACTAGGATGTGGTGGTAAAACGCTCACAGTAAAGCAAATATCAATGTCTTACAAGTTCTTACCATGCAGCAGGCGGTGATCGGCAACCAGCGGTGTCAAGTAACTCCGAATATTGAGTAAAGCGATTGCCAGGGGAGCGTACGTATACACGGTGTAGAAATATGTGGAGCTGGGTTGGCTATATATGGTAGCAAAACATTAGCAATAATCAATTCAAAGATGCAATGTTGAATAAACGCTCAACGACGGTACTGTGCTGGTCCTAGGCTAGACCGTACTAGAGACGCGAGCCTAGAACACTAATGAGGTCACGGCGTAGCACAACTAGCATCAATGAAGAATACTAAGTAGCTCTTGACAGCAAGATATAAGTGAATATCACAACGGCAGTGAAGATAATGATGAAAAACAACTGCCAAGCAGGATATACAACAACTCTCTCTCCAACTTTCCTCTTGAAAAGTTTAAGACAATTTTCTGATAAATTCTTTCAAAGAATGCTATTAACTCAAGCTTTCCAATGCAAAAAGAATCACTCAATTCCGAGTTGATATGAGGAGTCAAAGAATTCTAAAACTGGCCTGAAAAATTGGAACAAGCTGTGTTCATGAACTTCGGAGGGCAAAAAGACCTATTTAGAAGCCGATTTTGAGGTGTCAAATATTGAACTAGCTTCTGCAACTATTTAGATGCGGCTCGTCGCTAGCTTCAATTTGA
>NW_021215278.1:0-1498 GCF_002162155.2 Triticum dicoccoides | reverse complement strand
AGTCTAATGTTGGATCATCTTCTTCGTCACTTCAAACAGTCAATGAAATAGATAATCATCAAGAATGTTGCTATATTACACCAAATGAGGTTGTTTGGCGCTTATCAAAGTATGATATTCACCATACATACCCGTCCATACAAAGATTCGATGTTATACTTGCTGGAATGAATATTAATTCGATGTCCAGGTTCCCCATAAGGTATGTCCCAAAGAAAAGCTTCTCGGTCGGCAATTCGCAAATGTTGCCCTCTACAAAGGTTAGACAATTTCTATTCATTCAGAGGTTATATTTTTCTTCCTAATTTCAACCTTATTAGGAAAAACTAACATGAACCATGAAATACTTCCAGCCATCTCCACGCAAAGAACTGGTGGCCCAACAATGTTCAGCGATAAGTATTGAGAGGTTTGCCATCAGCTACAAAATAGAAGTTACAAGCTCTATATAAACACAGAGATGACCAAACTTTTACTATTTCACAGTCCGATTATCCAAACACCATAGAACTCAAACAATACTACACCTACCTCTTACCAAGGCGCAACTATTGACACCGAGAATAACCAAAATAAGTAACAATTTTAGAACTCTGTATAAACCAAGTGATTCAGATTCGACATGAAATTCAAATGTTGATTTTTGTTTACAGGTGCCCTTTAGCTAAAAGGATCACTGGATTTACAGAAGATGAAAGCACCAACAAAGAGAGGTAAGAGCATATAACAATATTCCTTTTTGCCATGGAATTTCTCATGAATGCAATATTTACATGCCAGTAAAAAAGAGGTAGAAACTGAGGCTACATAACTTCATCTTCAGGTTGTCAATAGGCATAAGCAAGAGTCTCATATCACACATAAATCCAAATATAAGATCCAACGTTCTCACTTTCTATCCTCAAACAGCATTGCAGATAACAATGTGGCAGTAAACAACTAAGAAGCATGAGATGATAACAACTATAAAAAAGGTACTGCATGTTTCATGTCCAAAAAATATGTTTCTCTCTGCTAGCTGACTACATGAAGATAACTGGATCCATAGTGCTCTCTTTTTTACAGCATGCAGGACATCGTCAAGCACATATCCAAGCATCAATGAACTGCAACTCCCTCTATTTTAATTAGTTGTATGTGGCTTAAATTGTAATCCAGTCAAACTCTCATTACTACTAATCGATGATCCTATGCATGTACTGAGATATGGTTTCGTATTTTGCAAGTATATATGGCTGAACTACATTGCCATCTATCTATTTAAATTAGTTATATTATTACAGTTTAAATTGTAATTCAGTCAAACTCTTATTCACTATTACATGATGGATCATGTGCATGTAGTGAGATATGTATTTTCTTATGCAACTATTAAGTCTGAGTTGTGAAGTATTATGGGACGCTGTGTACTTTATTGAGATGAATATATAATTGTTGTCTATTTTCATGTTGCATATGCAAATGGTTCAAAAATAAGGATAGGGCATGTCAAAATTTT
>NW_021215277.1:0-1632 GCF_002162155.2 Triticum dicoccoides | reverse complement strand
AAAAAAATGAAAACCAGAAAAAGCAACACACAAGCCATCCAGCCCGTCACGCATATCCCTGCCCGGCACCCAGAAAAAGCAACGACAAGCCGGCCGCAACATAAAATAGCCTGATACAACATGCAAACACACATCGTTTCACTAATCTTCAAGCTTTATTGGTCCAATTTCGCACGATGATTGACACTTCGTTAAATCTTAGTCGACTGAGATTTAGGTGATCAATAAAATATTTGTGTGTTGGTGTCAGACATGCAACAACCCCTTCGTCGATAAAATAACACAAAATTGCAGTGATGTTGAAGACATGCTGTTGCAGTCGTGGCGACACTTGCTGTTGCATGTTGTGGTAGACATGTGACTGCCCCTCCCCCGGTAAAACAACACCAAGTTACAGTTGCGTTGACGACATGCAATTGCAGTCGGGCCGACATTTACAGTTGTGTGTTGATGGGAGACATGCAACTGCCCCTTCCCCGACAAAAGCACACCAAGTTATTGTCGTGTTGAAGACATGCAATTGCAATCGGGGGCGACACTTGTAGTTGCGACTTGGTGGCAAATATGTAACTGCCCCTCGCCCGAACAAACATCACTAAGTTGCAACAGCGTTAAAGACATGTAGTTGCAGTCGGGGCCGACAATTGCAGTCACGTGTTGGTGGCAGACATAAAACTGCTCCTCCCCGACAAAACAACATCAAGTTGTAGTTGCGTTGAAGACATGCAGTTGCAGTCAGGAGCGACACTTATAGTTACATGTTGGTGGCAAACATGCAACTGTCCCTCCCCCAACAAAACAATAGAAAGTCGCAGTGGTGTCGAAGACATGCAATCGTAGTCGGAGGCGACATTTGCAATTGCATGTTGGTGGCAAAGATGCAATTGCTCCTCTCTCGACAAAAAACACCAAATTACAGTGTTGAAGACATGCAATTGCAGTCGGGGGCGACCCTTGCAGTTGTGTGTTGGTGGCAGACATGCAATTGCCCCTACCTGAACAAAACAACATCAAGTTGTGGTCACGTTGAAGACATGCAGTTTAAGTCAGGGGCGACACTTGCAGTTGCTTGTTGGTTGCAAATATGCAAATGCCCTCCTCGATAAAACATCACTAAGTTGCAAGCGCTTTGAAGAGAAGCAGATGCAGTCGGGGGAAATTGTGCAGCCTGATGACAAATATTTTCAAATTCCAAAAACAAAAGTTATTATCTAATAAGTATTTAGATAAAAATAGATAGCAAGAATATTACTGTTAGGAAGAAAAAGGTCTAAAAATATCATTAAAAACAAGTGAAGGTGATAAGACATACAAAAACCAATATCTTGAAAAATATCATGTTAAACGATATGAACCAAACAAACTAAAAAAAGTGTATGGAGGAAGGATATACCAAAATGGAAAATATATTTGCATATGTACATACATGTGAAATAAACATGGTTATCCTGTATTTAAAATAAATTATGCACAAAAAGATGTCCAGTTAAAAAGTCTGTATACGTTAAAACTACTGCACATTTTAAGAGAATCCATACATTCAACCCCCAGCTCCCTAACTTCTTGCGGTCAAACAGCCCAGGTTTACTACAAAAGGCAGTCGGCAACAAATAAAGAAAAAATGCAAAAACG
>NW_021215276.1:0-568 GCF_002162155.2 Triticum dicoccoides | reverse complement strand
GTCCGAAACCCTGATACTCCGAAAGAGTTTGTCCAGTTTGTACACGAAGTGCGTCCAGTTTTTGCTGTGACCCTCTCTACTCTTTCGCACATGCTATGCGGGTGAAATGATGATACCATGCCAAGTTTCAACATTTTCAGAATTCATTTTGTAGGGATTTTCATTTTCACGGTCATTTAGCTCTCTAAATAATTAGGTAAATGACGGAAAAACAACAAATGATGTCAGAACATGTTGGAAATTGATGACGTCGCTTTGAATGCTGCATACTGAACACAAAAGAAGTCCGGAGTTCAAATAAGTTTAAAAAACATTGAAGTGCCCGTGTAACAGATGAGTTCTCGTCTGAAACCCTGATACTCCGAAAGAGTTTGTCCAGTTTGTACATGAAGTGCGTCCAGTTTTTGCTGTGACCCTCCCTACTCTTTCGCACATGCTATGCGGGTGAAATGATGATACCATGCCAAGTTTCAACATTTCCAGAATTCATTTTGTAGTGATTTTCGATTTCACGGTCATTTAGCTCTCTAAACAATTAGGTAAATGACCGAAAAACAACAAATGATGT
>NW_021215275.1:0-613 GCF_002162155.2 Triticum dicoccoides | reverse complement strand
TCGGCGCGGCGTCCGGGCGGCGTCCGGGCGGCGAGGAGAGGGCGAGGGAGGGAGAGGGCGAGGGCGAGGGCGAGGGAGAGGGCAGCGGCGGCGGCGGCGGTGGATCGAGAGGGAGAGAACTGGCGAGGGGGATCGGGCGAAGGGGGATCGGGCGAAGGGGGGATCGAGCGAAGGGGGGCCACAATACTAATGGCACACCTCACTGTGGTGCGCCATTAGCATGTCCATACTAATGGCGCACCTCACCGTGGTGCGCCATTAGTATTTTTTTATTTCAACTCGAGCCAAAAGGTTATGTAGTACCAGAACCTATCTATGTCAAGCCCACTCTACTAGCTCGACTGGTCAGCAGCTAGTTCTCACACCAGGAGGTCCTGGGTTCGACTCCCAGGCTCCACAAATTTTTTTTTAGCATTTAAAAAGTTGTTTGATACTTATTTATGTTTAAATATGTTCAAACTTGTTTAAATAATAACAGTAATATTTTTTTATAAGACAGTAGCATTTAAAAAGCTGTTTGATACTAATTTTTTTTATAAGACGGTGCGTGGGGTGCGGGGGGTCGGCGGCGGCGGTTGGGTAGGGGAATCGAGGGTGCGGGGGGTCGGCGGCG
>NW_021215274.1:0-944 GCF_002162155.2 Triticum dicoccoides | reverse complement strand
AAAAATGATGGGCATTTTAGAAGGGCATTTCAGGTTCATTGAAAAAGTTTTTAGTAAACCCTAATTGGTTTCAGAGGGGACTGGGGGTTCTGTCATCCCCATTTCAGGTTTCTGATGAAAGAGTAAACATGATGCAACACTCTAATGCATGGCTAACTAGGGTGTGACAACTCACCCCCACTCAAAAGAATCTCGTCCCGAGATTTGGGTTCCTCCGGAAAGAAGGCGGGATACTCAAGTCGAAGACGATCCTCCCTTTCCCAAGTTGCTTCATCCTCAGAATGGTGCGACCATTGTACTTTGAGAAACTTGATATTATGACGTCGAGTGGTACGCTCGGCCTGATCGAGGATACGAATGGGGTACTCTCGATATGTAAGATTATCTTGGAGATCAAGCGTTTCGTAGTCCACTCCACGGATAGGATCCGAGAAGCAACGCCTGAATTGAGAAACGTGGAAGACATCGTGGACTCTGGAGAGGTGCGGAGGTAGTTCCAACTAGTAGGCAACTTCTCCTTGTTTAGCGAGAATGCGAAAAGGTCCAATGTAACGAGGAGCCAATTTGCCTTTGATACCGAAACGATGGGTTCCCTTCAGAGGGGTAACCCGAAGGTAAGCCTTCTCGTCAACCTCGAAAGTCATAGCCTTATGTTTTCGGTCATATTGACTCTTTTGACGAGATTGGGCTGTTTTCAACTTTTCACGAACGATGCGAACTTGCTCTTCTGCTTCCTGAATCATATCCGGGCCAAAGAATTGTCTTTCCCCGGTCTCTGACCAGTTAAGGGGTGTTCGACACCGTCGTCCATAGAGAACTTCAAAAGGGGCTTTACCCAAGCTAGATTGATAGCTGTTGTTGTAAGCGAATTCGGCAAATGGAAGGCACTTCTCCCAATCCATTCCGAATGAGATAACAGAGGCTCGAAGCATGTCTTCTAGGAT
>NW_021215273.1:0-519 GCF_002162155.2 Triticum dicoccoides | reverse complement strand
CCCAAGGTGCGCTTACGTGTCGGTCATCAACACTCGCAGTTTTGGACGATTCTGGCCCATTTCATGGACTATTACTCCCCGTTTAGGGGTCCCAATGCGATTTGCATAGTTGTTGAACCCCAAGGTGTGCTTACGTGTCGGTCATCAACACTCGCAGTTTTGGCCGATTCTGACCCGTTTTGAGTACTATTACTCACTGTTTCGGGGTCTCTTAGTGATTTCCACGATTGACGAACCCCAAGGTGCACTTACGTGTCGGTCATCAACACTCGCAGTTTTGGCAGATTCTGGCCCGTTTCGTGTACTATTACTCATTGTTTTGGGGTCTCGGAGTGATTTCCATGATTGACGCACCCAAAGGTGCGCTTACGTGTCGGTCATTAACACTCACAGTTTTGGCCGATTCTGGCCCGTTTCGTGTACTATTACTCACTCTTTTGGGGTCTCAGAGTGATTTCCATGATTGACGAACCCCAAGGTGCGCTTATGTGTCGGTCATCAACACTCGCAGTATTGGCA
>NW_021215272.1:0-1356 GCF_002162155.2 Triticum dicoccoides | reverse complement strand
AAAAAAATGAAGTATAAAAATGTTGATTTCGTTTTATAAGACCAATAAAGTGTTGATTTGAATTGTCATGCTGGTCTTATAGTATGTCAAAAAGTGTAAAATGGGCAGTCAATTTTGACTATAAAGCCAATAAAGTGAAGATTTTTTATAGTCAAAAAGTGTTGATTTTGTTTTATAAGACCAACATATTATTTTTCTTCTATTTTTTATAAGACCAACATACTATTAGAATCAACACTTTCCGAAAACAAAATCCAAACAAATCGGCACTTTCCCAAAATAATGTCATGCATTAACTCAGTCAAATCAAATCTTAAGAAAATCTCACTGAAATACAAACTTCCACTACTCATACCCAAATCAAATCTTGCCAAAACATCAACTATAGTCAAAATTGGCCGGCCCATTTGAGACATGTGCGTGTATTTTTTTTCATTTTCTACTATGTTTTATTTTTTCGTTTCCTTTATTATGTTTCTTTTCTTATGACCAACATATTATTTTGTGCTCGGCATACTATTAGAATCGACACTTTCCGGAAAAAAACAAAACGAATCAGCACTTTCTGAAAACAACGTCAAGCATTAACTCAATCAAATCAAATCTTAACAAAATATTAACTAAAACCAAACTTTCCTTGCCTTCCATTACTCATAACCAAATCAAATCAAATCTTATGAAAAAATAACTATAATCAATGTTGCTGACCCATTAGACGTGTGCATGTATTTTTTTCTTCAAAGTTTTCCTTTTTGGTTCCTTCTTTATTCGGTTTTTCTATGACCAACCTATTATTTTGTGCTCGACATGTTATCAGAATCAACACAGACCTATATGCCATGGTGAGTTGGTAGGGTTGCCTCCATTCCGGTTAAACCTCCACCACCATTTTTTTAAACTAGCTTTTAGCCCACTTATGTACTTAATCTGGTTTTTACCTTCCAATTCTACACAAGTAATGTAGATCAATCTTCGATATATTTAGTAGATTTTTTATCAAAAGAAATCAATCTCGCTAATCATTCTTTAAAGACCAAATCTACAGAAAAGAATCAATGTTTGGTAAAACAATGCTACATTGATGGAAAGGAATCAATCACATGTCTATAATCTCTCTCTTTATTATTAAGGGCAATCTATTATTAAATGGCAATGCATAGTAGTCCTCGTTGGTTCACACAACTCCCATCAAACGAAGGGATACCCCGCCGATTTTTTATTGTTCCCCTCCCATTGGTTTAACTGAATTTTTTATTCCTAATTTAGCATGCATCGCATGAGCCTATCTTTCATCTATCTTCAGCGGTCGATTCCCCACCGTGTAGGGATCCTCCTACAGAATGAGGTTGCGGCTCC
>NW_021215271.1:0-2065 GCF_002162155.2 Triticum dicoccoides | reverse complement strand
AAAAAAACTAGTCATATCTTGCTGATATGGATTGATCCTAGCTTTGACCTCTGGAAGGAGGGCAATAATGCACACGTATTTTCACTCCTTGCCTAAAATGTTTTGAATTATGAATAATATCCCCTAAAATGTACTCCCTCCGTCCGAAAATACTTGTCATCACAATGGATAAAAATGGATGTATCTAAAACTAGAATACATCTAGATACATCATCTTTTATTCATTTTGATGACAAGTATTTTCAGACGTAGGGAGTATTATGTGGCAGCTGCATCAAGATGGTGCGCTTGTGACGAATTTACACGCGAGCTCTGCATAGCGTATGCACACAACTAACATCACATGCATGCATTCATGCAATACAAGGCCAAGCATAAAGCCATCAACATTCGGTAAAAACATTTGGGCCGTTTGCTCCGAAAACACGCGCCGACTGGTAGGTTGTTTGCGCCCGCCACTGCTTGCCTGTTCCGTACTAGTGACCCACCGGAGATGGATAATCTTCATCCATCTAATCATATGCTCCGTTTGTGATCAATCCATTGACTTTGCACAGATTGTTACGTGTTCCGCTACGGGACGATTTAACAAGGGAGGAATGTGCTGCATACCGTGCCGTGAGCTAGCTATATAAGTAGTAGCTAGCATTCAGGGCCTTGATTATCTCAAGACATTATTCGTAGTTGCAAGAGCTGAGCAATGGAGGGTGGCCGGGTGCTTACGGTTCTCCTCCTGGTGCTCCTGCTGGTCGGCCTCGCTGGCTCGAGCCCTCCGCCGGAGCCGGTGGTCTGTGCCCACGGCACGTCCGATTGCACTGTCTCCAACGCGTACGGCTCCTTCCCGGACCGCACCGTCTGCCACGCCGCCAACGCCACCTTCCCGCGCACCGAGAAGGAGCTAGTCGCGGCCGTGGCGGTCGCTGTGGCGGCCAAGCGCAAGGTGAAGGTGGCCACCAAGCTCTCCCACAGCTTCCCCAAGCTGGCCTGCCCCGGCGGCCGCGACGGCACCATCATAAGCACGGAGCGGCTCAACCGGGTGGTAAGCGTCGACGTCGCCAAGGGGTTGATGACGGTAGAAAGCGGCATGGTGCTCCGCGACCTGATCGAGGTGGCCGCCGAGGCAGGGTTGGCGCTGCCGCACTCGCCGTACTGGTCAGGGCTCACCATCGGAGGCCTGCTGGCCACGGGCGCGCACGGCAGTTCGCTCAAGGGTAAGGGCGGCGCCGTGCACGAGTACGTGGTCGGGATGAGGATCGTCACGCCGGCACCGAGGAGCCAAGGGTTCGCGGTGGTACGGCAGCTCTGCGCCGACCATCCTGACCTCGACGCGGCCAAGGTCTCCCTCGGCGTCCTGGGCGTCGTTTCCCAGGTACGTGGCTCAAGAAATCCCTTTGCCCTTTGCGTTTGCTTCGGATCCATGCATACATATATATGTACTGTTCATTTTTTTAAGAACTACTGTTCATTTTATTAGGATGCCCACATATGCCATGCCATGTGGTACGGTATGTGTATGTGTATACCTACTGCAAAATGTGTACTATAAGAACAAATGTTTTGTTTAAGAATTATTAAAACCAAACGAAATTTTTACTCTCATTGTGCACAAGTTAATTAATTAATTGTTTCTCTCAAAAAAAGCCAATCTTTTTTTTATTGATATGTGCAGGTTACACTGGCCTTGGAGCCGATGTTCAAGCGGTCGGTGACGTTCGTGACACGCAATGACTCTGACATGGCAGAGCAGGCCGTCGTGTGGGGTGGCCTCCATGAATTTGGCGATATGGCGTGGCTGCCACAGCAGCGCAATGTTATTTACCGCAAGGACAATCGCGTGGCCATCACGTCAGTGGGTAACGACCTCAATGACTACCTGGCCTTGCGATCCAGTTCGACGGCCGACCTCATCAGCGGCAGAGTCATGCACGAGCTTCTTGAGAAGAAGAACAACACCGTCGCTCGGTGCAAGGAGGCACCCACGTCTGCATCGTTGTTTGAGAAGCCAGCATACGGCTTTACAAACAACGACAGCTTGTTCATGGGGTATCCGGTGGTAGGATTCCAG
>NW_021215270.1:0-852 GCF_002162155.2 Triticum dicoccoides | reverse complement strand
TTCATATGCATGTATGTAGTACCGTAGAATATATGAAACTCCTTCAAAATTAAAATAAAGCACAAAAGAAATAAAACAATACAAATTAAACAGAAAACAGGTTTAGGGGGGGGGGGCTAAAACCCTAAACCTGCGGCGGCCTTTAGTCGCGGTTGGCCAGAAGAACCGCGACTAAAGGTCCTCCGCCCCGACGGCCACCTGGCGCCCACGTGGACGGGCCTTTAGTCGCGGTTCTTAAGCAACCGCGACTAAAGGGGGGGGGGTCTTTAGTCGCGCCCGTTCGGTCGCGGTTGCGCAACCGCGACTAATGGCAGTTGCGAACCGCGACCAAAGGCCCTTTTTCCACCAGTGAAAGTATTTCTGAATATACTGTAGTTCATCAGATGTTTTGGTATGATTTTAGGTATAAACGTGGCAGGCGAGGAAAATACATTTGCTTGTCGAAAAGATAGCTCTGAACTGCTTATCGGAGCTAACTAGTAAATTGTTGTGACCCTACCAATGTTAGAGACATATGCTGATGAGCGTTATAAAGCTAAGACCACTTTAAAACTCAATCATGCATAGCTGTTTTCTTTAGGCATTGTTTGTTTGTGTTGGGTTTGAAGGGGATAGTGAGGGATTAAATCCCCTGCAAGTCAAAATCCTCCCAATCCCCTTCAGACCTCTCAAATCTCCTTGGAGAAGGGATTAACCGAACGCCCTTAGAGGATGGCATAAATGTCTTTTTTTCTGAAATAAGTACCCACATTTCTAAACAAAATTAATGAAAAAAAAATCTCAAACGAAGAAGAGTTGCATATAATTGCATTAAGAAGAAATGTAGATACGGTACAAACACACAGCCAGCCC
>NW_021215269.1:0-597 GCF_002162155.2 Triticum dicoccoides | reverse complement strand
TCATTCATTGCTCCAAAAGGCTCTTCTTAAATGTTTGATAATTTTTGGTAAGGGTTCTGGTCCCAACCAAAATATTGAACATTTTTAAGGATTTATTTTTGGGACTTTGGATTTAATTCATTAGCTATTTGAATTTGAATTATATTCATATAATTAGAATATAATTTCAAATACCCCCTGAAATATTTTATAAGCTTTTGGAAAAGTCCATCTAGCAATATAAAATATTCAGAGGAGCTTTGGCATTGTTTGAATTATTATTTTAATTCAAAACAGTGGCAAAAGAATTAAAAAAAAAGAAAACAGAACTGAAATAGAAAGAAAAGAGAGAGAGAGAAGGAAGTACCTGGGCCACTTACCTGTAGCCGGCCCAGCTCCCCCCCCCCACCTGGCCGGCCCAGCCCACCTCCTCCCCCTTGTCTTCTTCCTTCCCTCGCACCGAAGCAGCTCGGTGGCGAGCGCCGATGCCGCCTCGGCCACCTCCTGCTTCCACCGAGGCGTTCCCGAGCCTCCCCCTCACGCCACGGAGACGCCCTCGCCCCCTGCACCTCCCCTCTCTCCCCCTGGACCCCATTCCCTCCTCTGTTTCCCTCTCGC
>NW_021215268.1:0-642 GCF_002162155.2 Triticum dicoccoides | reverse complement strand
TGCGTCGTGTGTGTGTGGCGGCGCACGGGAGGGAATGAAGGGAGCGAGAGGTGAGGGCTAGGGTTAGAGCGGGGTGGCTGGGCTGGCCGGTTGTGCGGGGGGGGGAGAGGTGGGCCGGCCTGGGTGGGCTGGCCGACTGGGCCGGCCGGTTGGCTAGCTGGGTCGGTTGGCCCGGGGGTTTGGGGGTTTCTTTTTCCCTTTTTTTGTTAGTTTGTTTTTCTATTTTATTTCTTTTCTTCTTTTCTGTTTTATTAAATTTCGATGTTTATGGAAAACCCAAGTTGCACCTAAAATATTTTTAATACTTATGCCACTACCGCAATCAACTTGGCACCTAGTATAAAATCATTTGTATCGGTTTATTATTTTATAATCATTTAACTAATTGTTTTTGCTACCATTTTATTCATTTTGAGTATTTACATATTTTATACAAGTGTGGTTTCTCCACCATTATCACCTACGCATTATTTGGCACAACCAGAACATTTTAGTTTTATTATTTGAAAACTTTTGTTGTTTGCCTATATTTTAAATTTGAATTTGAATCGTTTTGAACTAACACGAGTTTACCAACAGTAACCTAGGTGACGTGGCATCATTAGCGCAGGGTTACTGTAGCTTGATTACCCGGGCGTCACA
>NW_021215267.1:0-1063 GCF_002162155.2 Triticum dicoccoides | reverse complement strand
GAGAAGTATCCAAAAAAATCCCTCTACGCGGATTGCCCTTCGCGCGTCTACGGCTGTGGCCGGCGGCCTACGGGGGCTAGCATGCCGCCAAATCTTGCGTAGGCAGCCTCTCACAAGTCTGGAATTGTTGTGGTGGTTGCAAACGCCCAACACGCGTGTCCGGGGTGTGCCCCCCTCATGGACGGCGCCGCCGCCGGCACCTGGAGTGGGGAAACGGACGCGTTGGGTCTACACGGAGGGGATCTTGCGGTGGGTCTGGCCCGGTTGTTGCTCCAAAGTGTTCCTATGGGCTGACCTAACACAACCGGGTGGGGACGTCCGCTGGTCAAAGCCCGTCCGTGGAAAGTCAAAGGGCTAGATCCCGTGGTCAAACGCTACAGGTTAGGCGGGACGGGGGCCCTGGGAGGGTGTAGCAATGCCACTGGAGCATCACACCGGGCCCTCATACATGTGGGGTGGTGTCGTGGCATGTCCGAAGAGGCGGCACGCGTCTCCGGGGCATGGCCCCCCCTCACGGACGGCGATGACACGGTAGTAGACGTTCTGCGGTAACGATGCGGCGTGAATATTGTTAAATACTCGGAGCGCGATAAAATCATGAGTTTTTATTTTGCACGGCGTGGGCACATGTGCTATAGGAACGATGGTGTTTTTCATAATTTTTGGTGATGTAGAAGTATCCGAAAAATTCCCTCTACGCGGATTGCCCTTCGCGCGTCTACGGCTGTGGCCGGCGGCCTACGGGGGCTAGCATGCCGCCAAATCTTGCGTAGGCGGCCTCTCACAAGTCTGGAAGTGTTGTGATGGTTGCAAACACTCGGCACGCGTGTCCGGGGTGTGCCCCCCCCCCATCGCGGACGGCGCCGCCGCCGGCACCTGGAGGGGGGAAACGGACGCGTCGGGTCTACACGGAGGGGATCTTGCTGTGGGTCTAGCCCGGTTGTTGCTCCAAATTGTTCCTATGGGCTGACCTAACACAACCGGGCGGGGAGGTCCGCTGGTCAAAGCTCGTCTGTGCAAAGTCAAAGGGCTAGATCCCGTGGTCAAACGCTACAGGGTTAGG
>NW_021215266.1:0-873 GCF_002162155.2 Triticum dicoccoides | reverse complement strand
TGACTTAGTTCATGTTAAGGGATATCTTTTGTGCGTGTGTGTGTGTGTTGAAGAAAGATGATATCTTGGTCTTCGTGATCAGTTGTTGGATCTATTGCCTTGTCAAGACTTTGCCTTGAGTATGGGCTATCGTCAAGTCAAATCAGAACCAACCATTTTCGTAATGTTGTCTTACTCGTGGTTGATCCCTCGAGCATACACCATTACATCTTTTGGTCTGAACATTGCTATCACCGTGTTCACATGATGGTGGAAGTCCAGTAATATGGAAAATTCTGATGAGTTGTTGTTGAGCCCATCAGCAGCATTTTTGTCTCCCCCATGATTCATGTTGAACATCAACCTAGTGCTGAAAACCTTGTAAGCAATGCCTTCGTGTTCTATTCATGAAGCTTATGCTTGGATGAAAGAAGTGACTTTCTCCAAGTTCACGTGCATTAGGTGTAAGTTGTCGCCATGAATTTGAGAAAGGTTTGTTTGTTTCCCTTGGAATCATCCCAAATCGGTCATGCATACGTACGAAGTATCCCAAACCTTTTTTTTGAATTTTTTTGCCTCTAGATCTTGAAAGCCCCATAACTTTTTTTGTTTTAGGTTTTTGGGGATTTTGAAAATGTTTAACGGGGTTCCCCCAGTTAAATTCGGATGTAACTTTTTGAGTAGATGATTTTTCATATATAAAACTTTTTAATCCGAGTTCGTATGCAAAAGTTATGCCCATTTTACAAATTTCTAGAGATATTTTGCAAATAAAGTAGAAATTTATATTTGTAAATTTTCCCAACAACTAGACCACATATGACATGGCAAACTTATTTTCTTTTATTTTTTTGACATTTTTATCATTTTTTTATTTTTTTAAACTGAAAAGGC
>NW_021215265.1:0-1061 GCF_002162155.2 Triticum dicoccoides | reverse complement strand
AAGTGGTTTGTGATATGATATGGCCAAAGTTGTGATGAATGATGAATGATCTATATGTGATGTATGAGATGTTCATGCTATTGTAATAGGATTCACGACTTGCATGTCGATGAGTATGACAACCGGCAGGAGCCATAGGAGTTGTCTTTATTCTTTTATATGACCTGCGTGTCATCAAGAAACGCCATGTAAATTACTTTACTTTATTGCTAAACGCGTTAGCCATAGTAGTAGAAGTAATAGTTGGCGAGCAACTTCATGGAGACACGATGATGGAGATCATGATGATGGAGATCATGGTGTCAAGCCGGTGACAAGATGATTATGGAGCCCCAAGATGGAGATCAAAGGAGCTATGTGATATTGGCCATATCATGTCACGTTTATTATTTGATTGCATGTGATGTTTATCATGTTTTGCATCTTGTTTACTTAGAACGAGGTAGTAAATAAGATGATCCCTCACAATAATTTCAAGAAGTGTTCCCCCTAACTGTGCACCGTTGCGACAGTTTGCTGTTTCAAAACACCACGTGATGATCGGGTGTTTTATTCAGACGTTCACATACAACGGGTGTAAGACAGATTTACACATGCAAACACTTTGGTTGACTTGACGAGCCTAGCATGTACAGACATGGCCTCGGAACACAGAAGACCGAAAGGTCGAGCATGAGTCGTATAGAAGATACGATCAACATGAAGATGTTCACCGATGTTGACTAGTCCGTCTCACGTGATGATCGGACACGGTCTAGTTTAACTCGGATCATGTAATACTTAGATGACCAGAGGGATGTCTAATCTAAGTGGGAGTTCACTAATAATTTGATTAGTTGAACTTAATTATCATGAACTTAGTCTAAAATCTTTGCAATATGTCTTGTAGATCAAATGGCCAACGTAGTCCTCAACTTCAACGCGTTCCTAGAGAAAACTAAGCTGAAAGACGATGGCAGCAACTATACGGACTGGGTCCGGAACCTGAGGATCATCCTCATAGCTGCCAAGAAAGATTATGTCCTACAAGCACCGCTTGGTGACGCACCCGTTCTCCCTGC
>NW_021215264.1:0-608 GCF_002162155.2 Triticum dicoccoides | reverse complement strand
GTCATTTTGGAGCTAGGTAAGGTTATTATGTCATTTTGGAGCTAGCTAAGCATATGAAGTCATTTAGGAGCTAAAATATGTCATTTCTTAAGAATATTATGTCATTTTAGAGCTAGTTAAGCGTATTAAGTCATTTTGGAGGAAAAGATGCTAAGTATAGGTCATTTTAGAGCTATCCTAGGTTAAATAGGTCATTTTGAAGCTAGCTAAGCATATTAAGTCATTTTGGAGGAAAAAAAATGCTAAGTATAGGTCATTTTAGAGCTATCCTAGGTTAAATAGGTCATTTTGGAGCTAATTAAGCTTATTATGTAATGTTTGAGCTAGCTAAGCATATTGAGTCATTTTGGAGGAAAAAAATGCTAAGTATAGGTCATTTTAGAGCTAGCCTAGGTTAAATAGGTCATTTTGAAGCTAGCTAAGCATATGAAGTCATTTAGGACCTAAAATATGTTATTTCTTAAGCATATTATATCATTTTAGAGCTAGCTAAGCATATTAAGTCATTTTGGAGGAAAAGATGCTAAGTATAAGTCATTTTAGAGCTATCCTAGGTTAAATATGTCATTTTAGAGCTAAGTAATGTTATTATGTCATGTTGGAGCTAG
>NW_021215263.1:0-1121 GCF_002162155.2 Triticum dicoccoides | reverse complement strand
GCTAGTCCGTCTCACGTGATGATCGGACACGGCCTAGTTGACTCGGATCATGTAATCACTTAGATGACCAGAGGGATGTCTATCTAAGTGGGAGTTCATAAGATGAACTTAATTATCTTGAACATAGTCAAAAGACTCTTTGCAAATTATGTCGTAGCTCGCGCTTTAGTTCTACTGTTTAGTTATGTTCCTAGAGAAAATATAGTTGAAAGTTGACAGTAGCGATTATGCGGACAGTAGAAAGCTTATGTCCTTAATGCACCGCTCAGTGTGCTGAACCCCAAACCTCGTCTGTGGATGTTGTGAACATCGAACATACACGTTTTGATAACTACGTGATAGTTCAGTTAAACGGTTTAGAGTTGAGGCACCAAAGACGTTTTCGAAACATCGTGGAACATATGAGATGTTTCGAGGGCTGAAATTGGGATTTCAGGCTCGTGCCCACGTCAAGAGGTATAAGACCTCCGACGATTTTCTTAGCCTGCAGACTAAGGAGAAAAGCTCAATTGTTGTGCTTGTGCTCAGATTGTCTGAGTACAACAATCGCTTGAATCGAGTGGGAGTTGATCTTCCAGATGAAATAGTGATGGTTCTCCGAAGTCATTACCACCAAGCTGCTAGAGCTTCGTGATGAACTATGATATATCAGGGACATATATTATGATCCTTGAGATATTCGCGATGTTTGACGCCACGAAAGTAGAAATCAAGAAGGAGCATCAATTGTTGATGGTTGGTGAAACCACTAGTTTCAAGAAGGGCAAGGGCAAGAAGGGATACTTCATGAAACGGCAATTCAGCTGCTGCTCTAGTGAAGAAACCCAAGGTTGAACCCAAACCCGAGACTAAGTGCTTCTGTAATAAGGGGAACAACCACTGGAGCAGAATTACCCTAGATACTTGGTAGATGAGAAGGCTGGCAAAGTCGATATAAGTATATTGGATATACATTATGTTAATGTGTACTTTACTAGTACTCCTAGTAGCACCAGGGTATTAAGATACCGGTTCGGTTGCTAAGTGTTAGTAACTCGAAATAAAAGGCTACGGAATAAACGGAGACTAGCTAAAGGTGAGCTGACGATATATGTTGGAAGTGTTTCCAAGTTTGATGTGAT
>NW_021215262.1:0-706 GCF_002162155.2 Triticum dicoccoides | reverse complement strand
TAAACAAATTACTCAAAAATAAATAGAAGAAAATAAATACTATTCAGAAATAAATAGAAGAAAAAAATAAAGCAGAAAAGGAATAACAATATAAACAAATTACTCAAAAATAAATAGAAGAAAATAAATTATATTAAGCAAAAAACTTCACGAAGAAACTAAATACAGCAAAAAAACTATTCAGAAATAAATAGAAGAAAAAAAATAAAGCAGAAAAGAAATAACTATATAAAAAATTACTTAAAAATAAATGTGGGTGGCAGCGCACGGGCATTAGTACCGGTTGGAGGCTCCAACCGATACTAATGGGTTGCCCTTTAGTACCGGTTGGAGCCACCAACCGGTACTAAAGGCGCACGTTTCCCGCCGCTTGGGCTGGCAAAAATTGGTCTTTAGTACCAGTTGGTGGCTCCAACCGGTACTAAAGGCTCCCTCTATATACTCCATGTACGAAAAATCAGTTATCGTCGCCACTTTGTTCCACTTCTCGCCCGAGACATCGATCTAGCAGACGCCGCCGCCGCCGCGCCACCGTGCCGTCACCCTCGCCGCCCCCGCCGCCCGTCATCGTCATCGCCGCGCGCCCCCGCCGCCCGTCGTCGTCGCCGCCCCCGCCGCCCGTCGTCGTCGCCGCCCCCGCCGCGCCCGTCTCGTCGCCATACCCGGCCGCCGCCGGCCCGTCTCGTCGTCGTCCCCGGCCGCCGCC
>NW_021215261.1:0-1106 GCF_002162155.2 Triticum dicoccoides | reverse complement strand
AAAAATTCAGAAAAATAAAACTAATTCAATTCAATATGTTAAAAACACAAATATTATATCAAAAAATTCAGAAAAATAAAACTAATTCAATTCAAAATTCTAAAAATACAAATAATATATCAAAAAAATTAAGAAAAATAAAACTAATTCAATTCAAAATGTTAAAAATACAAATAATATATCAAAAAATTCAGAAAAATAAAACTAATTCAATTCAATATGTTAAAAACACAAATAATATATCAAAAAATTCAGAAAAATAAAACTAATTCAATTCAATATGTTAAAAACACAAATAATATATCAAAAAATTCAGAAAAATAAAACTAATTCAATTCAATATGTTAAAAACACAAATATTATATCAAAAAATTCAGAAAAATAAAACTAATTCAATTCAAAATTCTAAAAATACAAATAATATATCAAAAAATTAAGAAAAATAAAACTAATTCAATTCAAAATGTTAAAAATACAAATAATATATCAAAAAATTCAGAAAAATAAAATTAATTCAATTCAAAATTTTATACGCCTAGGCAGGAGTATGACTAAATCACTCCAAATTTCATGTATCATCAGTGGTATCTCGAATCATTCGAAAATGGACTCCAAACACATCACGGGTAATATAATTCACATGATCCATTCAAGAAAGTTTGGTACAATAAATTATTACACATCATTTCTTCCCTTGTGTCCCTGCTTGCTTACGATTGTGCCGTATCCATGGAGCATCCTCATCATTTAACTTAATGCTTGGGTCGGTGTTCACTTTGAAGGGCGGAATTTCAGCAAACATATTATAATCTTCTGACATGTCTGTCTTGTCCTCCACTCCCACGATGTTTCTTTTCCCTGAAAGAACAATGTGGCGCTTTGGATCATCGCATGATGTACTGATCGTTTTCTTATCTTTCCGTTTCCTCGGTTTGCTACTCATGTCCTTCACATAGAAAACCTGAGCGACATCTTTCGCTAGGACGAATGGTTCGTCAAGGTAACCAAGATTGTTGAAATCCACCATTGTCATTCCGTATTGCTGGTCCACCTTTACCCCACCTCCTGTTAGCTTGAACCATTTGCACCGGAACAAAGGGACCTTA
>NW_021215260.1:0-986 GCF_002162155.2 Triticum dicoccoides | reverse complement strand
TCGTTTAGGGTGGAGCAGAGCAGCGGCAACCCGGGGAGGATATAGGCGGGCGGGACTCGAGGAGGCTGGTCCGGGACTAGTAAGCAAGCAGTCGTCGAACGAGCGGAAGGTGCCCGTACCTCGGAGACCAATGGCCGAACCTGAGTGGCGGAGCCACTAAATCCCCAGGGCACGGAGGGGGGGGGGGTGCTCGGCGGTGGCTTGGGGCTGGACTTGCGCGCAGGGAGGGAGGGGAGGAATAAGGTTATACTGGCAGAGGGGACAGCGAGGAGACACGGCGGAGGCAACGGAGGATGATCTAGATTCCTAGGGACATTTCTCCTCGGGTGTCTTGGGCTACCACCATGGATTTATTTTTTTGATTCAAGGAAATCCAACCCTAGCTTCTTAATCTAGGGGGAGTTCTTAACCCAACCAAAGGGTGTGGTTAGGTTCTAACCATGGTTGGGTTAAGTGTGGTGGGTGGGGGTTGAGTGGGTAGGGTAGGGTGGAACTCTAGAAGACTTTGATGTTAAGTAAGGCGTCTCCAGTGGTCCCCTCGGAATAGGTCTCAAGACACCTTTTGGGGGATATGGCCGAAAAAGGAGGTATGGTGGACCCCAAAAGTGCGAGGCACACATTTTTTAAGCAAAAAGTGGGAGGCACATATTTTTTGAGCAAAAAGTGGGAGGCACACATGACACATTCACACATCCCTCCTCACAGCTATACCTGGCCATGGGATGCCCGGCCCGGCCGGCCCGACCCGACCCGGCCTGGTCTTGCCTGTGGGTCGGGCCTGGTCTTGAGTTTTAAGCCCGAAGGACACGTTGGCCAGGGCCTGGGCCTGGGTTCTTTGTGTTTTAGGAAAGGGGTCTGACCCAAGGCCCATCGGGCTTTTTCAATGACAGGCCGGGCACGGGCCTGAAAAGTAGGGCCGGCCTTAGGCCTAGGTTTTGTGCCTGGGGCTTTCTTAGCCTTGGCCTGACGGATTGCCAGGTATACTC
>NW_021215259.1:0-3652 GCF_002162155.2 Triticum dicoccoides | reverse complement strand
GATATGCTGTAAGTTGCCGCAAACTCCCTATTTTCTTCCATTTGCATGACTGATGCTATATCCATCTGTTTGTTTGAGATCATAAGTGTATGCTATGAGAGATATCCAGAAGGTCCCCTACTCTGCTCTACCTACCTCGTTTACTGCCTCGCCACCGCAGTAGATGTTCTTTTTTCTTCTGTAATTTACCATCAATGATCTGTTGTAGCCTAATTTCTACGAACTAGTATGATTCGTTCGCATATTTGGCCAGCTCCAGACTAGTTAGTGCTCCTCTTCTTGGCCCCGTGGTGGGTGGGATCACAGGGACTGACAAGATGCAGGGAATGTGCCAACTTCCTTTGGCAAATTCTTGCTACCTTGCCATAGATGGCTACACTACTACCTTATAGCCTATGATTCTACTGCTTTCTTCTATAATTTGTCACCCTCCACTTCCTTAGGAAAAATTAAAAATTAAGTTGCAGCATTAATTAGGTACTGCTATAGTCTTTTTTAGACATTTCTGCCTCCTTTTCCCCCTGTTTGCGCAAAAGGTCATGTGTCCTTTCCATTTGGAGTCTATGTACGAAACACCAATTATCCAGTCCATTTTTCACAAAAAGATTAGTGTTCTTATTTAGTCCTGAAGTTTTGGTTTATGGAGTTGTTGATTATTTGGTCAGATTTCCTTAGTTGCTTTATGCATAAGAATAAGATGATAAGAACAAAACATTGATACTTTGCATGCTATTAGTAAAATGATTTATTTTCTTTTGTCACCTTGTATGAATGAGTATCTCATTTGAACTAGATGGAGAACGAAGCATTGTCGTAGCTGAATTTGTGTTATCATTCTAATGAAATTGTTCATTTTCTGAATGAAATGTTCATAATATATTGGCTCCAGATTTTGACCTTACCTTCCATTCCCTTCCCTGATGTGCAGGAGCAGCTGCACGGCTGCAACATCACCAACTCGACTTGGATGCAGGGAGAGGAGACGCCTAGCTGCGGGGAAGCTGCAACTCTAGGTTAAGGCCTCCCTCTGCATCTCCTTATTTTGGTTTCCTGGACTTGGTCCCTGATTTGGTGCTGCTCCAAATTTTCTTACATGCTTGATTTCATTGTTTGCCAATTAAGTTGCTTGCTTGTTGCCCCAAAATTCAGTAGAATTTTGTTTATCAATTGGTTTGGTTGGATTTCTCCCAAGTTAACTGAAGTTGTTACAAAATAGGTGGTTGTTGTCCAATTTGTTCAGTAGAATAAAAATTGATGGCTGGCATGTGTTGTTTGCTATCTTTCATCTCACCTTGTGTTGTCAAAGTTTATCTTCTCTTGTCAAGGTTTTCACTGTGGTAACTATTAATTTGGAAGATAAAGTGATGGCCAATTATATGTATATATCCACACAACAAATATACCGTGTTGTATTATGCTTATGCTACTTGTATCACCAGTGTTTTCTAACTCTAGCACCTATGTCTTTCTTTACTGTCTTGCCTAACCCTATATTGATATGTATGTTTGCTCAAAATTAAGTACAAGTTAGGCTGCCATGTTAAGGCTAACCTGAGAACGTTTACTCTCTCTCTCTCTCTATGTCTTTATTAAGCTCGGCTAACCTTATAGATGTTTTCCTTCTTTCATCTGTAGTAAAATATCATGCATATATTTATTTGGTTTGAACTTTGCATGTGTTTATTCAGTTTGAACTCTGCATGACATGAAGTAATTATTTTCTGTGTTTTTCTCAACTTGTTTTTATTGTTACTTGATATGTACTTAGTTTGTAGTTAATGTTATGGGTTAACGATGGTGATTTTGTTCTTCTTGAATGCATTGGTACCCCCCTCATCTAGCGCATGGATGCAACGGTGGCAGGAAGATCATGGCTGTGTGCATCATCAAGCACACCATGGCGATAATTCACCTCCTCACAGATGCTAACTCAATACAAATCATCACGATGCTATCATCCTTAGGTATCTCTCTTGGTTCCCTTTATTCTCTCGTGCATTTGTGATGTTAGTGATGTTAAGCCTACGTACTCTGACTAGTAATGTTTGATCTTGCCTGTTGAATGGATGGATGTGGTAGCAGAATGGTATTATTGTTTAGGTGCAATTTGGTGTAGTGAAGTTTTTTGCACCACTCGCACTTGTGCAATACATATTCATATTTTTCTCTGTTTTCTTGTATGAATGAGTATCTCATTTTAACTAGCTGGAGAACAAAAATCATGGTACTAGCTGAATTTGTGTTGTCATTCTAATATAAATAGCTGTCATTTTTTGAATGGTCTCTTCTTGCTATATTGGCTCCAGTTTTCCTAATTCTTCTCTGTTGATTCATGTATCAGGGTGACCATGGAAGGCATATCACTGTTCTGTTGGCCCAATCCTGACAGGAGTAGGTGCCTAGTTTGTGATTGTTATCGAAGAAGCTCCATGCTGAAGAACATAGCTTGTAACTGTATCTAGTTATTACACATGTGGAGCTTGTAACTGTAATTGCCATACTTGTAGAGCTTCTGGAGAATGTTTGAAGTATCACGTGTAGAGCTTGTATATGTTAGAGCTTATTATGTGTAGAGCTTGTAAAGTATATGTTATTCGTACAATAGGAGCTCTGTACTGAATCTGGTTGATAATATTTGGAGTATTATGTGTGTGTTTTGTTTGTGCCAATTTAAATATTGGTTATTTATTTACTGTTAAATTGAAATATGAAGAATATGAAGTTGCTAGCTGGGACCCACGTACCTGAACCTGACACCCATTTGACTAGTGGACCTTTTTTATATTACAAAAAAACTAAAAAAACTAAAACTTTCTAGCGGAAAAGGCCACTGCCCCAAAATGAGAAGGCTTAATTGTTGGGCTTGGTCCATCTACCTAGCAAAAATTAATATGAGAAAAAAAACAAATAGGCAGAATTGTTGGGCTCGGCCCATGTAAAACATCGAATTGGATCGGGATGATTCTTATCCATGTCAGCTTGCCACGCTGGATCCCTATGTGGCTTGGGGAGCTTGCTAGTGACCAAAAATTTGGTCATGGAACCAACGACCTTTTACAGAAGGTCGTTAGTTTCAGTTTACGACCGCCAGCTTTTGACTTTCTGTTTATGGTCAAAAAAGGTCGCAAATGAAAAACAGTGACCTTTCAGCGGCCAATAGTGAGGGTCACAAGTTGACATATTTCTTGTAGTGCAAAACTGGAAAGACATTGCGCCACATCACTCCTTAGCCTTGGTATGATATCTGGATCGATCACCTTCTGTGAGATTGCATTGAGGAATGCACATAGCTTCACAATGGCTAATCGGACGTTTTCCGGTAGAAGGTCCCTCAATGCAACCGGAAGCAGTTGCGTCATAATCACGTGGCAGTCATGAGACTTTAGGTTCTGGAACTTTTTCTCTGAAATATTTATTATTCCCTTTATATTCGACGAGAAGCCAATCGGGACCTTCATACTGAGTAGGCATTCAAAACAGTTTTCCTTCTCTTCTTTGGTAAGAGCGTAGTTGGCAGGACCTTCATACTGCTTTGGAGGCATGCCGTCTTTTTCGTGCAAACGTTGCAGGTCCTCCCGTGCCTCAGGTGTATCTTTTGTCTTCCCGTACACGCCCAAGAAGCCTAACAGGTTCACGCAAAGGTTCTTCGTCA
>NW_021215258.1:0-3652 GCF_002162155.2 Triticum dicoccoides | reverse complement strand
GATATGCTGTAAGTTGCCGCAAACTCCCTATTTTCTTCCATTTGCATGACTGATGCTATATCCATCTGTTTGTTTGAGATCATAAGTGTATGCTATGAGAGATATCCAGAAGGTCCCCTACTCTGCTCTACCTACCTCGTTTACTGCCTCGCCACCGCAGTAGATGTTCTTTTTTCTTCTGTAATTTACCATCAATGATCTGTTGTAGCCTAATTTCTACGAACTAGTATGATTCGTTCGCATATTTGGCCAGCTCCAGACTAGTTAGTGCTCCTCTTCTTGGCCCCGTGGTGGGTGGGATCACAGGGACTGACAAGATGCAGGGAATGTGCCAACTTCCTTTGGCAAATTCTTGCTACCTTGCCATAGATGGCTACACTACTACCTTATAGCCTATGATTCTACTGCTTTCTTCTATAATTTGTCACCCTCCACTTCCTTAGGAAAAATTAAAAATTAAGTTGCAGCATTAATTAGGTACTGCTATAGTCTTTTTTAGACATTTCTGCCTCCTTTTCCCCCTGTTTGCGCAAAAGGTCATGTGTCCTTTCCATTTGGAGTCTATGTACGAAACACCAATTATCCAGTCCATTTTTCACAAAAAGATTAGTGTTCTTATTTAGTCCTGAAGTTTTGGTTTATGGAGTTGTTGATTATTTGGTCAGATTTCCTTAGTTGCTTTATGCATAAGAATAAGATGATAAGAACAAAACATTGATACTTTGCATGCTATTAGTAAAATGATTTATTTTCTTTTGTCACCTTGTATGAATGAGTATCTCATTTGAACTAGATGGAGAACGAAGCATTGTCGTAGCTGAATTTGTGTTATCATTCTAATGAAATTGTTCATTTTCTGAATGAAATGTTCATAATATATTGGCTCCAGATTTTGACCTTACCTTCCATTCCCTTCCCTGATGTGCAGGAGCAGCTGCACGGCTGCAACATCACCAACTCGACTTGGATGCAGGGAGAGGAGACGCCTAGCTGCGGGGAAGCTGCAACTCTAGGTTAAGGCCTCCCTCTGCATCTCCTTATTTTGGTTTCCTGGACTTGGTCCCTGATTTGGTGCTGCTCCAAATTTTCTTACATGCTTGATTTCATTGTTTGCCAATTAAGTTGCTTGCTTGTTGCCCCAAAATTCAGTAGAATTTTGTTTATCAATTGGTTTGGTTGGATTTCTCCCAAGTTAACTGAAGTTGTTACAAAATAGGTGGTTGTTGTCCAATTTGTTCAGTAGAATAAAAATTGATGGCTGGCATGTGTTGTTTGCTATCTTTCATCTCACCTTGTGTTGTCAAAGTTTATCTTCTCTTGTCAAGGTTTTCACTGTGGTAACTATTAATTTGGAAGATAAAGTGATGGCCAATTATATGTATATATCCACACAACAAATATACCGTGTTGTATTATGCTTATGCTACTTGTATCACCAGTGTTTTCTAACTCTAGCACCTATGTCTTTCTTTACTGTCTTGCCTAACCCTATATTGATATGTATGTTTGCTCAAAATTAAGTACAAGTTAGGCTGCCATGTTAAGGCTAACCTGAGAACGTTTACTCTCTCTCTCTCTCTATGTCTTTATTAAGCTCGGCTAACCTTATAGATGTTTTCCTTCTTTCATCTGTAGTAAAATATCATGCATATGTTTATTTGGTTTGAACTTTGCATGTGTTTATTTAGTTTGAACTCTGCATGACATGAAGTAATTATTTTCTGTGTTTTTCTCAACTTGTTTTTATTGTTACTTGATATGTACTTAGTTTGTAGTTAATGTTATGGGTTAACGATGGTGATTTTGTTCTTCTTGAATGCATTGGTACCCCCCTCATCTAGCGCATGGATGCAACGGTGGCAGGAAGATCATGGCTGTGTGCATCATCAAGCACACCATGGCGATAATTCACCTCCTCACAGATGCTAACTCAATACAAATCATCACGATGCTATCATCCTTAGGTATCTCTCTTGGTTCCCTTTATTCTCTCGTGCATTTGTGATGTTAGTGATGTTAAGCCTACGTACTCTGACTAGTAATGTTTGATCTTGCCTGTTGAATGGATGGATGTGGTAGCAGAATGGTATTATTGTTTAGGTGCAATTTGGTGTAGTGAAGTTTTTTGCACCACTCGCACTTGTGCAATACATATTCATATTTTTCTCTGTTTTCTTGTATGAATGAGTATCTCATTTTAACTAGCTGGAGAACAAAAATCATGGTACTAGCTGAATTTGTGTTGTCATTCTAATATAAATAGCTGTCATTTTTTGAATGGTCTCTTCTTGCTATATTGGCTCCAGTTTTCCTAATTCTTCTCTGTTGATTCATGTATCAGGGTGACCATGGAAGGCATATCACTGTTCTGTTGGCCCAATCCTGACAGGAGTAGGTGCCTAGTTTGTGATTGTTATCGAAGAAGCTCCATGCTGAAGAACATAGCTTGTAACTGTATCTAGTTATTACACATGTGGAGCTTGTAACTGTAATTGCCATACTTGTAGAGCTTCTGGAGAATGTTTGAAGTATCACGTGTAGAGCTTGTATATGTTAGAGCTTATTATGTGTAGAGCTTGTAAAGTATATGTTATTCGTACAATAGGAGCTCTGTACTGAATCTGGTTGATAATATTTGGAGTATTATGTGTGTGTTTTGTTTGTGCCAATTTAAATATTGGTTATTTATTTACTGTTAAATTGAAATATGAAGAATATGAAGTTGCTAGCTGGGACCCACGTACCTGAACCTGACACCCATTTGACTAGTGGACCTTTTTTATATTACAAAAAAACTAAAAAAACTAAAACTTTCTAGCGGAAAAGGCCACTGCCCCAAAATGAGAAGGCTTAATTGTTGGGCTTGGTCCATCTACCTAGCAAAAATTAATATGAGAAAAAAAACAAATAGGCAGAATTGTTGGGCTCGGCCCATGTAAAACATCGAATTGGATCGGGATGATTCTTATCCATGTCAGCTTGCCACGCTGGATCCCTATGTGGCTTGGGGAGCTTGCTAGTGACCAAAAATTTGGTCATGGAACCAACGACCTTTTACAGAAGGTCGTTAGTTTCAGTTTACGACCGCCAGCTTTTGACTTTCTGTTTATGGTCAAAAAAGGTCGCAAATGAAAAACAGTGACCTTTCAGCGGCCAATAGTGAGGGTCACAAGTTGACATATTTCTTGTAGTGCAAAACTGGAAAGACATTGCGCCACATCACTCCTTAGCCTTGGTATGATATCTGGATCGATCACCTTCTGTGAGATTGCATTGAGGAATGCACATAGCTTCACAATGGCTAATCGGACGTTTTCCGGTAGAAGGTCCCTCAATGCAACCGGAAGCAGTTGCGTCATAATCACGTGGCAGTCATGAGACTTTAGGTTCTGGAACTTTTTCTCTGAAATATTTATTATTCCCTTTATATTCGACGAGAAGCCAATCGGGACCTTCATACTGAGTAGGCATTCAAAACAGTTTTCCTTCTCTTCTTTGGTAAGAGCGTAGTTGGCAGGACCTTCATACTGCTTTGGAGGCATGCCGTCTTTTTCGTGCAAACGTTGCAGGTCCTCCCGTGCCTCAGGTGTATCTTTTGTCTTCCCGTACACGCCCAAGAAGCCTAACAGGTTCACGCAAAGGTTCTTCGTCA
>NW_021215257.1:0-859 GCF_002162155.2 Triticum dicoccoides | reverse complement strand
GAAGGTCCACTTGTCATAGCCTGTCCGTGCAAAGTCAAAGGGCTAGATCCCATGATCAAACGCTACAGGGTTAGGCGGGACGGGGGCCCTGGGAGGGTAGCAATGCCACCGGAGCGTCGCACCGGGCCCTCATACATGTCGGGTGGTGTGGTGGCATGTCCGAAGAGGCGGCACGCATCTCCGGGGCGTGGCCCCCCTCACGGACGGCGATGACACGGTAGTAGACGTTCTGCGGTAACGATGCGGCGTGAATATTAATAAATACTCGGAGGGCGATAAAATCATGAGTTTTTTACACGACATGGGCACATGTGCTATAGGACTGATGGTAATTTTTTCATAATTGTTCGTGATGGAGAAGTATCCGAACAATTCCCTCTACGCGGATTGCTCTTCGCGCGTCTACGACTGTGGCCGGCGGCCTCCGGGGGCTAGCATGCCGCCAAATCTTGCGTAGGCGGCCTCTCACAAGTTTGGAAGTGTTGTTGCGGTTGCAAACGCCCGGCACGGGTCTCCGGGGTGTGCCCCCCCCTCACGGACGATGCAGCCGCCGGCACCTGGAGGGGGGAAACGGACGCGTCGGGTCTAAACGGAGGGGATCTTGTTGTGGGTCAGGCCCGGATGTTGCTCCAAAGTGTTCCTATGGTCTGACCTAACACAACCGGGTGGGGAGGTCCGCTGGTCAAAGCCCGTCTGTGCAAAGTCAAAGGGCTAGATCCCGTGGTCAAATGCTACAGGGTTAGGCGGGACGGGGGCCCTGGGGGTAGCAATGCCACCGGAGCGTCGCACCGGCCCCTCATACATGCGGGATGGTGTGGTGGCATGTCCGAAGAGGCGGCACACGTCTCCGGGGTGTGCC
>NW_021215256.1:0-969 GCF_002162155.2 Triticum dicoccoides | reverse complement strand
GTTCACCTAATTTGAAAAAACTTCATCGAATTCAAAAAAGAAGTTCATTAGTTTTCATAAAAGTTTATCGAATTTGAAAAAAGTTCATCTATTTGCAAAAAAAGGGTTCATCTATTTTGAGAAAACTTCATTGAATTTCAAAAAAAATCATCAAATTTTAAAGATAAAAATAAAACAAAAAGAATGGAAAATAAAAACGAAAAAGGAACTTGAAAAAGAAAAGGAGAAAAAAGAAAAGGAGAAAAAGTAAAGAAATAGAAAAAGGAAAAACTAGTTTGGGGCACGAGTGAAGAAGTGTAAACAGATGTAAAGTTTCACGAGAGGTGCTCTAGCGTAGTTGGTTAGTACTCCCTCCTACCCAAAATATAAGGCATGGATTGATTTTTTGTCTTCATTGCATAACTTTGACTATGATTTTAACGCGTTGTATGTATATAAAATTAGTATACAGATATATGAAATAAAACTGTTTTGTAAGTCAAAAATGAATATACTATTTATACATGTTCAATTCATGTACTTTGATATATATTAGTGGTCAAAGTCATGCATCAAAGACCCAAAGTCAATCGCACCTTATATTTTGGGTAGGATGGAGTACAACTTGTATCGAACCGGTAAATCTAGCGGTCTCTTTGTGCGTTCAGAAAAATCAGTGAGGTCACGACGTTCTCAAAGCAGATCATATTTGCCGCGCAGAAGCGGCAAATAGTGGAGGCTTCGCTGAAGCCTGGCCGGAATGGACCGGCCTACTCTGACCTCAACCGATATTTTGAATTTTATTTCTCTTCCTTTTCTGTTGATACTATAGCATCCAGTTACTATATCGGACAAGTTGTTGTTTGATTTTCATTTCGAACATTTTGAAATACACATGATTTTTTTTGTAATTTATGTTGATCATTTTTTTAATATACAATGAATATTTAATAACTCATATTGATTTTTTAATGTAAAATGAACATTTTT
>NW_021215255.1:0-1087 GCF_002162155.2 Triticum dicoccoides | reverse complement strand
GTGGACTCGTGTGCGCAAAACCATTTCAAGTTGAAGTATCGTAGGATAGCCTAGCCAAGAGTCAAAGCTGGCTTGCTGCAATAACTCCACCAACCCTTCTTGATAATATGCATGTATGTAGGATCTGATGTAAGTCTTGCTGAGTACCTTTGTACTCATGTTGCTATAATCTACATTTTTACAGAAGACGCTGCAACCCCTTCTGATGGGTTCTATGTAGACGTTGACATCAACGAGTAGGCTAAAGACCCAGGTGGTGACCCTGAGCTTGTGAAGGACCATGTAGTATAGCTAGGCTTTCCCAGCCTCTTTTATTTTACTAGTTGTCTGTACTCAGACAAGTTACTTCCGCTGCTGGCTTGTATGACTGTATGACTTGAATGCTGGGTCGTGTGACCCGTACCTTTGTGTATGTTATGTATGGCTCCCTGAGCCTTAAATAAAGTACTTGTGTCGTAGAGTCATGTTGTGATGCTTCGTTGTATTTGCACATATCGAGCATATTGTGTGTATGATTGAAATGCTTGGTATGTGTGGGATCTGACTATCTAGTTGTTTATATTTAGTAGCCTCTCTTACCGGGAAATGTCTCCTAGTGTTACCGCTGAGCCATGGTAGCTTGCTACTGCTCTGGAACACTTAGGCTGGCCGGCATGTGTCCTTCTTCGTTCCTGTGTCTGTCCCTTCTGGGAAATGTCACGCTTTGAGTACCGGAGTCCTGTTAGCCCGCTACAGCCCGGTTTACCGGAGTCCTGCTAGCCCAGTGCTACAGCCCGGACCCACTTGCTGATGACCGACACGTTCGAAGCTGGGTCATGGATGCCTGTCCCTGTAAGTCTGTGCCACTTTGGGTTTACGACTAGTCATGTCAGCCCGGGCTCCTTATCATATGGATGCTAGCGACACTATCATATACGTGAGCCAAAAGGCGCAAACGGTCCCGGGCAAAGGTAAGGCGACACCCGTGGGGATACCGTGCGTGAGGTCGCAAAGTGATATGAGGTGTTACCGGCTAGATCGATGTGACATCGAGTCGGGGTCCTGACAGCGTTGGCATCAGAGCCGGACTGCCTGTAGGTTCTCCAAG
>NW_021215254.1:0-1495 GCF_002162155.2 Triticum dicoccoides | reverse complement strand
ATAAATCGAACAACCATTATTCTCAGACTTAAATGAGTAGCCATCTCGTATTAAACGAGATCCAGATACAATGTTCATGCTCAAACTTGGCACTAAATAACAATTATTAAGGTTCAAAACTAATCCCGTAGGTAAATGTAGAGGCAGCGTGCCGACGGCGATCACATCGACTCTGGAACCATTCCCGACGCGCATCGTCACCTCGTCCTTCGCCAGTCTCCGTTTATTCCGCAGCTCCTGCTGTGAGTTACAAATATGAGCAACGGCACCGGTATCAAATACCCAGGAGTTACTACGAGTACTGGTAAGGTACACATCAATCACATGTATATCAAATATACCTTTGGTGTTTCCGGCCTTCTTATCCGCTAAGTATTTGGGGCAGTTCCGCTTCCAGTGACCCTTCCCCTTGCAATAAAAGCACTCAGTCTCAGGCTTGGGTCCATACTTTGACTTCTTCCCGGTAACTGGCTTACCAGGCGCGGCAACATCTTTGCCGTCCTTCTTGAAGTTCTTCTTACCCTTGCCCTTCTTGAACTTAGTGGTCTTATTGACCATCAACACTTGATGTTCTTTCTTGATTTCAGCCTCTGCTGACTTCAGCATCGAGAACACTTCAAGAATGGTCTTTTCCATTCCCTGCATGTTGTAGTTCATCACAAAGCTCTTGTAGCTTGGTGGGAGCGACTGGAGGATTCTGTCAATGACCGCCTCATCTGGGAGGTTAATGTTCAGCTGGGTCATACGGTTGTGCAACCCAGACATCTTCAGGATGTGCTCACTGACAGAACTGTTTTCCTCCATCTTACAACTGTAGAACTTGTCGGAGACATCATATCTCTCGACCCGGGCATGAGCTTGGAAAACTAGTTTCAGCTCTTCGAACATCTCATATGCTCCGTGATGCTCAAAACGCTTTTGGAGCCCCGGTTCTAAGCTGTAAAGCATGCCGCACTGAACGAGGGAGTAATCACCAGCGCGAGACTGCCAAGCATTCATAATGTCTTGGTTCTCTGGGACGGGAGCGTCACCTAGCGGTCCTTCTAGGACATATTGTTTCCTGGCAGCTATGAGGATGATCCTCAGGTTCCGGACCCAGTCCGTATAGTTGCTGCCATCATCTTTCAGCTTGGTTTTCTCTAGGAACGCGTTGAAGTTCATGTTGACATTAGCGTTGGCCATTGATCTACAAGACATATTTGCAAAGGTTTTAGACTAAGTTCATGATAATAAAGTTCTAATCAAATTATGAACTCCCACTTAGATTAGACATCCCTTTAGTCATCTAAGTGTTACACGATCCGAGTCGACTGGCCCGTGTCCGATCATCACGTGAGACAGACTAGTCATCGTCGGTGAACATTTTCATGTTGATCGTATCTTCCATACGACTCGTGTTCGACCTTTCGGTCTCCGTGTTCCGAGGCCATGTCTGCACATGCTAGGCTCGTCAAGTTAACCCTAAGTGTTTTCGCTGTGTAAAACTGTCTTACAC
>NW_021215253.1:0-949 GCF_002162155.2 Triticum dicoccoides | reverse complement strand
CGGGATATGCAATGAATCAAGAGTGACATGTATGAAAGAATTATGAACGGTGGCTTTGCCACAAATACGATGTCAACTACATGATCATGCTAGCAATATGACAATGGTGGAGCGTGTCATAATGAAAGGAACGGTGGAAAGTTGCATGGCAATATATCTTGGAATGGCTATGGAAATGCCATGATAGGTAGGTATGGTGGCTGTTTTGAGGAAGGTATTTGGTGGGTGTATGATACCGGCGAAAAGTGCGCGGTATTAGAGAGGCTAGCAATGGTGGAAGGAAGGAAAGTGCGTATAATCCATGGACTCAACATTAGTCATAAAGAACTCATATACTTATTGCAAAAATCTTGAAGTTCTCAAAGCAAAGTATTACGCGCATGCTCCTAGGGGGATAGATTGGTAGGAAAAGACCATCGCTCGTCCCTGACCGCCACTCATAAGGAAGACAATCAATAAATAAATCATGCTCCGACCTCATCATATAATGGTTCACCATACGTGCATGCTACGGGAATCACAAACTTTAACACAAGCATTTCTCAAATTCACAACTACTCAGCTAGCATGACTCTAATATCACCATCCTCATATCTCAAAACAATTATCAAGCATCAATTTTTTCTTAGTATTCAACGCACTTCAAAAGAAGGTTTTACAAATCTTGAATACCAAGCATATTATTATTAAGAAAATTACCATGCTATTAAGACTCTCAAAATAATCTAAGTGAAGCATAAGATATCAATAGTTTCTATAAAACAAATCCACCACCGTGCTCTAAAAGATATAAGTGAAGCACTAGAGCAAAATTATATAACTCAAAAGATATAAGTGAAGCAAATAGAGTATTCTATCAAATTCCAAATTATGCATGGCTCTCTCAAAAGGTGTGTACATCAAGGATGATTGTGGTAAACTAATAAGCAAAGACTCAAATCATAAAAGA
>NW_021215252.1:0-1423 GCF_002162155.2 Triticum dicoccoides | reverse complement strand
CCCGATCGACCCCAACTGGGCTCCACTACTGATCAACTAGAACGAAACAACACAAAGGGCAAGATCTTCATCGAGCTCCTCCTTGAGCTTGGTTGCGTCATCTGCACGGTAACATAGGCACCTGCAAACTGGTTTTGGAAGTATCTGGTGAGCCACGGGGACTCAGCAATCTCGCACCCGCGAGATCAAGACTATTTAAGCTTATGGGTAAGGTAAAGGCATGAGGTGGAGCTGCAGCAAGCGACTAGCATATATGGTGGCTACAATCGCAAAAGAGAGCGAGAAGAGAAGCAAGGCACGGTCGTGAAGCTAGCAGCGATCAAGAAGTGATCCTAGAGCAACCTACGTCAAGCATAACTCCAACACCGTGTTCACTTCCCGGACTCCGCCGGAAAGAGACCATCACGGTTACACACACGGTTGATGTATTTTAATTAAGGTCAACTTCGGGTTTTCTACAACCGGACATTAACAAATTCCCATCTGCCACATAACCACGGGCACGGCTTTCGAAAGATAATACCCTGCAGGGGTGTCCCAACTTAGCCCATCACAAGCTCTCACGGTCAACGAAGGAATAGACCTCCACCCGAGACATTCCGATCAGACTCGGTATCCCGGTACAACAAGACATTTCGACAGGGTAAAACTAAACCAGCAACACCGCCCGAATGTGCCGACAAATCCTGATAGGAGCTGCACATATCTCTTTCTCAGGGCACACTCAGATAGGTCAAGCTACGAGTAAAACCAACCCTCAAGTTTCCCCGAGGTGGCCCCGCAGGCAGCTCAGTTCGGACCAACACTCAGAGGAGCACTGGCCCGGGGGGGGTTAAAATAAAGATGACCCTCGGGCTGGCCGACCCAAGGGAAAGAAAAGGCTAGGTGGCGAATGGTAAAACCAATGTTGGGCATTGCTGGAAGAGCTTTACTTAAGGCGAACTGTCAAGGGGTTCCCATTATAGACCAACCGCGTAAGGGACGCAAAATCCGGGAACATAACACCGATATGACGGAAACTAGGGCGGCAAGAGTGGAACAAAACACCAGGCATAAGGCCGAGCCTTCCACCCTTTACCAAGTATATAGATGCATTAATTAAATAAGATATATTGTGATATCCCAACAAGAAAATAAATGTTCCAACAAGGAACGGCTCCAATCTTCACCTGCAACTAACAACGCTATAAGAAGGGCTGAGCAAAGCGGTAACATAGCCAATCAACGGTTTGCTAGGACAATGGTGGGTTAGAGGTTTAACATGGCAATTGGGAGGCTGACAAGCAAAAGGTAGGCATCGTAGCAGTGGCAAAGCAAAAGAGCGAGCAAACTAGCATAGCAAAGATAGTAGTGATTTCGAGGGTATGATCATCTTGCCTGAAATCCCGCAAGGAAGAAGAACGAGTCCATGAAGAAGACAAAC
>NW_021215251.1:0-587 GCF_002162155.2 Triticum dicoccoides | reverse complement strand
GGGGCGGGAGCCGCGGCGGGCGTAGCCTGGCGCGGCCAGAGGCGCTGGCGAGTGAGCGCCGAGGCGCGCGGGTCGACAACGGGAGCAACGGGGGCGGCGGCGAGCGTGCGGCCCAGCGAGTCCGCAGCAGCGGGCGTCGGCCGGAGCACAGCCGCGGACGCAGTGACCACGGGCGCGAGCGATGTAAGTGCACGGTGAGCAGGGGAAAGAGAGGCGGGGCTCACTGGGGCCGTAGGGCAATGACAGCGGGCGCGAGGAAGAGTCGGGGAGGTCCGACGAGGCGGCATCGGCGAGGGGGATGGGGAGCGCCGGTGACGGAGAGGACCGCGGCGATGGCGTCCGGCGATGGTTCGCAGGGGGGCTCAAGCGGCGCGGTCGATCCCGTGAGGGAGAGGCGCAGGAGGTCCGGCGACGACAGCGGGCATCGGGGCACCGGCGAGGTGCGGCGGGGCGGCGCTCGGCATGGGCGGTGACGACCGGCGAGGAGGCGGGCGGGGGCGAGCTCGCCGGCGTCGGGGAGGCGGAGGGGGTCGGGATCGACCCGCGGCGGCGGTTGCTCGTGCTTGGGGGCGACGGAGGGGAGGAGG
>NW_021215250.1:0-6936 GCF_002162155.2 Triticum dicoccoides | reverse complement strand
CCCCCCTGCAGTGATTTCAGTGCCTAAAATCCTTAAATAATCCATTAAAAATCATACTAAATTTGCAGGGCATTTGGAGCACTTTTATTTTCGGGATATTTTTTTATTGCATGGATAATTCGGAAAACAGACAAAATATTGTATTTCTACTTTATTTATTCTAAGTAATAGAAAGTAAAGAGAGGGTACAAAAGGTTGTGCCTTCTAGCTTCATCCGTCTCATGATCCTCAAAATGAATCCACTAACAAGGTTGATCAAGTCTTGTTAACAAACTCATTCCGAATCACATAGAACCGGAGAAATTTCAAAGTGACACTAGGTTACCTCAACGGGGATATGAAAATCCCCAATAATAAGAATATCATACTTTTTCTTTGCAGTAGGAAGAGGAAATTCAAAACCTCCAATGATAATTGATGGAATTTTCCCAATAGAATTTATGCTGTGAACTTGAGGTTGTTTCCTCGGAAAATTTACCGTATGCTCATTTACATTAACATGAAAGGTGACATTGCCTTTGTTGCAATCAATAACAGCACCTCCAGTATTTAAAAAGGGTCTACCGAGGATAATCGACATACTGTCGTCCTTAGGAATATCAAGAATGACGAAGTCTTTTAAGATAGTAACATTCGCAACAACAACAGGCACGTCCTCACAAATGCCGATAGGTATAGCAGTTGATTTATCAGCCATTTGCAAGGATATCTCAGTGGGTGTCAACTTACTTAGTTCAAGTCTACAGTACAAGGAAAGAGGCATAACACTAACACCGGCTCCTAAATCACATAAAGCAGTTTTAACATAATTTCTCTTTATGGAGCATGGTATAGTGGGTACTCCAGGTTCACCAAGTTTCTTAGGTATTCCACCCTTAAAGGTATAGTTGGCAAGCATGGTGGAGATCTCAGCTTCTGGTATTTTCCTTTTGTTAGTGATGATATCTTTCATATATTTAGGATAAGGGTTTAATTTAAGCATATCAGTTAAGCGCATGCGTAAGAAAATAGGTCTAATCATTTCAGCAAAACGCTCAAAGTCATCATCATCCTTTGTCTTGGATGGTTTAGGAGGAAAGGGCATGGGTTTCTGAACCCATGGTTCTCTTTCCCTACCATGTTTCCTAGCAACAAAATCTCTCTTATCATAACGTTGGTTTCTTGATTTTGGGTTATCAAGACCAACAGCAGGTTCAATTTCTATATCATTGTTATTACTAGGTTGAGCATCTACATGAACATCATTACTAGCATTATCATTAGGTTCATGTTCATCTCCGGATTGTGTTTCAGCATCAGGGATAGAAGTATTATTAGGATTCTCAGGTGTTTATACATTGGGTTCACTAGAAGCATGCAAAGTTCTGTCATTTTTCTTATTCTTCTTCTTAGAACAACTAGGAGCATCTAGGTTATTTTTCTGAGAATCTTGTTCTATCCTCTTAGGGTGTCCTTCAGGATACAAAGGTTCCTGAGTCATTTTGCCAGTTCTAGTAGCCACTCTAACAGCGAATTCATGTTTATTATTTAATTCATCTAGCAATTCATTCTGAGCCTTAAGTACTTGTTCAGCTTGAGCGGTAACCATAGAAGCATGTTTACTAGTGAGTTTAAGTTCACCCTTAGCTCTAGACATATAATCACTCAAGCGTCCATTCATATAAGCATTATTTTTCACCTGTCTACTAACATAATCATTGAAATTTGCTTGTTTATCCATAAAATCATCAAACTCATCTAAGCATTGGCTATGAAACTTAGTAGACGGAATTTGAACTTTGTCATATCTATAGAGAGAATTTACCTTTACTACCTGTGTCGGGTTATCAAGACAATGTGTTTCTTCAACAGGCGGTATATTAAGACCATGTATTTCTTCAATAGGAGGTAAATTCTTAACGTCTTCGGCTTTAATACCCTTTTCCTTCATTGATTTCTTTGCCTCTTGCATATCTTCAGGACTGAGAAATAGAACACCTCGCTTCTTTGGGGTAGGTTCAGGAATAGGCTTAGGAGTTAGCTCAATTGGTTCAGGAATTGCCACAGGAATTGGCTCGGGAGGAGTCCAATTATTTTCATTCGTCAACTTATTATTCAATAACAATTCAGCTTGGTCGACTGTTTTTTCCCTGAAAACACAACTAACACAACTATCCAAGTGGTCGTTGGAAGCATCGGTTAGTCCATTATAGAAGATATCATGTATTTCATTTTTCTTAAGAGGATGATCAGGTAAAGCATTAAGTAATCGGAGAAGCCTCCCCGAAGCTTGTGGGAGACTCTCTTCTTTGATTTGCACAAAATTATATATTTCCCGCAAGGCTGCTTGTTTCTTATGAGCAGGGAAATATTTAGCAGAGAAGTAATAAATCATATCCTCGGGACTACACACACAACCAGGATCAAGAGAATTAAACCAAGTTTTAGCATCACCCTTTAATGAGAACGGAAATATCTTAAGGATGTAATAATAGCGAGACTTCTCATCATTAGTAAACAGGGTGGCTATATCATTTAACTTGGTAAGATGTGACACAACAGTTTCAGATTCAATGCCATAGAAACGATCAGATTCAACTAAAGTAATAATCTCAGGATCAACGGAGAATTCATAGTCCTTATCAGTAACACAGATAGGTGAAGTAGCAAAAGCAGGGTCAGGTTTCATTCTAGCATTAAGGGATTGCTGCTTCCATTTAGCTAATAACTTCTTAAGATCATATCTATCCTTGCAAGCAAAAATAGCTCTAGCAACTTCTTCCTCCATAACATAACCCTCGGGAACAACATGCAATTCATAATTAGGAGGAGAACCTTCATCATCACTTTCATCAATAATTTCATTTTCAATAATTTCATTCTCCCTAGCCCTAGTAAGTTGTTCATCAAGAAATTCACCTAATGGCACAGTAGTATCAAGCATAGAAGTAGTTTCATAATAAGTATCATGCATAGCAGAAGTGGCATCATGAATAACATGCGAAATATCAGAATTCATAGCAGTAGCAGGTTTAGGTGTCGCAAGCTTATTCATAACAGAAGGAGAATCTAGTGCAGAGCTAGATGGCAGTTCCTTACCTCCCCTCGTAGTTGAGGGATAAACTTTAGTTCTTTGATCTTTCAAGTTCTTCATAGTGCTCGGCAGATATAAATCCCAAGTGACTCAAAGAATAGAGCTATGCTCCCCGGCAACGGCGCCGGAAATTAGTCTTGATAACCCACAAGTGTAGGGGATCGCAACAGCTTTCGATGGTAGAGTATTCAACCCAAATTTATTGATTCGACACAAGGGGAGCCAAAGAATATTCTTAAGTATTAGCAGTTGAGTTGTCAATTCAACCACACCTGGATAACTTAGTATCTGCAGCAAGGTATTTAGTAGCAAAGTAGTATGATAGTAATGGTAACAGTGGTAAAGGTAAATATAGTAATGATAGCAGTATTGTAGTGATTGTAATAGTAGCAACGGAAAAGTAAATAAGTGAAGAACAATATATGAAAAACTCGTAGCCATTGGATCAGTGATGGATAATTATGTCGGATGCGATTCCACATGTAATAGCTATAACATAGGGTGACACAGAACTAGCTCCAATTCATCAATGTAATGTAGGCATGTATTCCGAATATAGTCATACGTGCTTATGGAAAAGAACTCGCATGACATCTTTTGTCCTACCCTCCAGTGGCAGCAGGGTCCTAATGGAAACTAAGGGATATTAAGGCCTCCTTTTAATATAGAACCGGACCAAAGCATTATCACTTGGTGAATACATGAACTCCTCAAACTACGGTCATCACCAAGAAGTATCCCGATTATTGTCACTTCGGGGCTGTCGGATCATAACACATAATAGGTGACTATAGACTTGCAAGATAGGATCAAGAACTAACATATATTCATGAAAACATAATAGGTTCAGTTCCGAAATCATGGCACTCGGGCCCTAGTGACAAGCATTAAGCATAGCAAAGTCATATCAACATCAATCTCAGAACATAGTGGATACTAGGGATCAAACCCTAACGAAACTAACTTGATTACATGGTAAATCTCATCCAACCCATCACCGTCCAGCAAGCCTACGATGGAATTACTCATGCACGGTGGTGAGCATCATGAAATTGGTGATGGAGGATGGTTGATGATGACGATGGCGACGAATCCCCCTCTCCAAAGCCCCGAACGGACTCCAGATCAGCCCTCCCGAGAGGTTTTAGGGCTTGGCGGCGGCTCTGTATCGTAAAACGCGATGAAACTTCCTCTCTGATTTTTTCTCCGTGAAACAGAATATATGGAGTTGGAGTTGAGGTCGGTGGAGCAGCAAGGGGCCCACGAGACAGGGGGTGCGCCTTATAGGGGGGGCCCACCCTCGTGGACAGGGTGTGGGCCCCCTGGCCTTCATCTTTTGCCAGTACGTTTTATATTTTCCTAAACTTATCTCCGAGGATTTTCAAGTCATTCCAAGAACTTTTGTTTCTGCACACAAAAAAACACCATGGCAGTTCTGTTGAAAACAGTGTTAGTCCGGGTTAGTTTCATTCAAATCATGCAAGTTAGAGTCCAAAACAAGGGCAAAAGCATTTGGAAAAGTAGATACGTTGGAGACCTATCACCCAACACCTCTTGTAGAAATCAGCTGGAAAGCCATTCGGACCCGGTGCCTCATTATTCTTCATTTGTGCTATCCCCTAGAATACCTCCTCTGGGAAGGGTGCCGACAGATTCTCGTGCTTGTCGGTCCAAAGTTGAAGCATATCTCAAGTCACTTGCTCGTCGAGCAACACAAAGCAATCAAAATGCACAATCAAGTTCAGGCACAACAACAAATCAACCACATAAATCATGTCAAAGTAAGACTATTGCATAAGAAAAAGAAAAGAGCATTGCCAACCAAAATGGTTGTGATTACAACGTTGTAGATTCGGGACATAAATTGCTGCAGTATTTAACCGGCAAACTGGGAGCAACTTATGTTAATAGGTGATTACCTTTGATCCGGTTTCGAATGTAGATACAATCTTCTCCATTAGAGACCCAAGGGTTTATTGAGTCCACAAAGTGATGCTCCTTGGCAAGAAAACTTATCGAGGTACTTGTTATCTCAAATCATTCATGTTTCCTAGAACAATTACATAGGTGACTAAAAATAAAACAATAAAGAAATAGGCCTTTGCATAACAATCGTGTACATGTGCTCGAAATATAAACTAGAATAATCAACTTTGTGACCTTTGCAGTTAGAAAGTCGGGGTAGAATTCAATTTTGTTATTGCGTGCCACAATGAACTTCCCTGTCTCATCTCACCCTCTCCCTCTCCAGCCGCCTCATCTGTTTTCAGGTTGGTTGATTTCTTTTCCGACTGTTTTTTCTTAAAATCCGCCTCAACGGCCTCACAAGAGTAACCATATTAAATCAAATTGATTCAATTGGCAGCTAAATGTGTTTGTAGTATGTAAGCATATAAACAATAAAATGACATGTAAATCATGGTGGTTGCATACAAAATATGTGCTCCTTTTTTTCATCGAGGATGTGTACTTCTGTTGCAGACAATTATCTAGTTGTACCCTTGAAAGTGCAACTATCCATGGATGGTTTTGGTAATTCCTAACAACATATAGCTCATTGAGCTAATGCTATTTCAAGATAAATATTTCAGGAAAGCTCAATGTTTGGCATGGCATGGATGAGAAACGTGGACCCCTCAAAATGCTAAGGACAAAAGGATTGGCTCAAGCTCAAAGCACAAGACTCTACATTTTACTTTTAGTGATCCAAGATCACATTGAGTCCATAGGAAAGCCAATACTATTAAGAGGGGATGAGGTGTTCCTTAATGGCTTTCTTGCTCAAAGTGCTTAGTGATATGCTCCAAAAACCCTCAACTACTTTCTCACATCCACATATGTCCCAAACCAAAAGTCAAACTCGGCCCCACCGAAACTTTCTATCCGGTGCCACCGAGTTCAGTTGACATAACCACTGCTAGAAACCCTAGTCTTTTCGGTCTCACCGATAGGGATCTCGGTCTCACTGAGATGGGGTTGTAATCTCTCTGTTTCTCTTCATAATGTTTTGGTCAAACCGAGATGAGTGATCGGTCCCACCGAGATTGCAATGCAAACTCTCTGTTTCCCTTTCGTAACATTTCGGTCCAACCGAGATGAGCGAATCGGTCCCACCGAGTTTGCCTGACCAAATCTCTATTTGTCTATTACCAAAATCGGTCCCATCGAGTTTGTGTAATCGGTCTCACCGAGATTACGTTATGCCCTAACCCTAATGATATCGGTCCCACCGAGTTGACATGTCGGTCCCACCGAAATGCCTAACGGTCACATTATGAACTAAGTCGGTCTGACCGAGTTTCATGATTTGGTCCCACCGAGTTTGGTAAGTTGTGTGCAATGGTTAGAGTTTGTGTGGAGGCTATATATACCCCTCCACCCACTCTTCATTAATGGACAGAGCCATCAGAACATGCCTACACTTGCAACATACATCTTCTGAGAGAGAACCACCTACACTTGTGTTGAGGTCAAGATATTCCATTCCTACCACATAAATCTTGATCTCTAGCCTTCCCCAAGTTGCTTTCCACTCAAATCTTCTTTCCACCAAATCCAAATCCTGTGAGAGAGAGTTGAGTGTTGGGGAGACTATCATTTGAAGCACAAGAGCAAGGAGTTCATCATCAACACACCATCTATTACATTTTGGAGAGTGGTGTCTCCTAGATTGGTTAGGTGTCACTTGGGAGCCTCCGTCAAGATTGTGGAGTTGAACCAAGGAGTTTGTAAGGGCAAGGAGATCACCTATTTCGTGAAGAACTACCCGAGTGAGGCAAGTCCTTCGTGGGCGACGACCATGGTGGGATAGACAAGGTTGCTTCTTCGTGGACCCTTTGTGGGTGGAGCCCTCCGTGGACTCG
>NW_021215249.1:0-1014 GCF_002162155.2 Triticum dicoccoides | reverse complement strand
ACCGATTATTTCCCGGTTAACGACGTCTGTTCGTATAACCGTTCTTCTTTTTCTTCTCGTCGGATTTATTCCGCGATCGCGATCTCAGATCCGATCTTCGTTCTAGTTTATCTTCTCGCTCGTTTATCGGAATCAGGTGATTCAAGCGCCTGGAGTTTCATCTCGAAACCGCCGTTTCGTCTAATCAACTTGAACAAGCTTTTGCTACAGTAAAATTTTGACCTAGATTCAACTTGCTAGAACCGAGTTGTTTTCTTCCGCCGTTTGTTTTTCGTCGTTTGTTCGGCTCGTTCTTTCTTTGCAACCGGAGTTCTTAAGTTGAACTTTCTGGTTCGTTCTCTTGTTCGATTTTTCCCTGTGCATTAGATGAGTACTTATTGTGTGGTTACTATTGCTTGCCTACGATAGATTGACCGGAGTATGACGATTAGATCTATCAAGAGTTTTGAGTGCGAATCATCTTCATCAACATTGCAGGCAAGTAGCACTTTGATCATACCTTTTCTACAACCCATGTTTTATTGCATTAGATCAATCCTCACACATTGCATGATTAGGATCTAATTAAATTGTGGGATGGGAAGTAGATGAGGTAGTACCTATTACCTGTTACTTATGAAACCTTGGGAGTTACTTCTACGTTTGCTTATTATGCTATGCTATGCTAGTAGACGTGGATTGGGTGAGTGATATCCATGACAGATGTGAGATTGATAATTTTAATGGTTTATCTAAGGTGGCAACTTAAACACACATCTGGGTGGATTGAGGCACCTGATGTCTATCAGGACTTGCCTGTTTTTATTTTGGACCGCCACCCAGGCTCAAAGGGATCATAAGATTTTTCATGCTAGAAACTTCCGTGTGCAGCCACATGCTACTATGGGCTCTAGCATAGTTGACTAAGTTGTGCGAACTCTTACGGGGTAGACTAGCAGATGTAGGGGATGTAGGTGTACCGGTTTACCCCACATGTAAGGTGCTAGCGCTTCTGAAAGACTATGTCTCGGTCAT
>NW_021215248.1:0-1938 GCF_002162155.2 Triticum dicoccoides | reverse complement strand
GATCGATGTGGCATTGAGTCGGGGTCCTGACAGCGTTGGTATCAGAGCTTGACTGCCTGTAGGATTACCAAGCCAAACTGGTCGAAGTTGAGTCTAGAAATTCTTTAGTTATATAAGGGAATTGATTGTGGGATGGAACGTAAGGCTCTTTTTACTCCTTATACCTCATGGCCTTCTGATCTGAGTCATCATCTTCTCTTCTACGGGGATTAAGAACTAGGCTATCTCTTCTTCCCATCAGGATCACGTGTTACTAATCCGTAGACTTATAAGATTGTTGGATTAAGCCTCAGTTCAGTTTCTACCTCTGTATGTTAATTATTGATCTCGATACCTTGATATTGTGCTTTTGAGTGGTTATGCCACCATTTTTGTGAATGTCTCAAATCTTTTTTGAGCATTTACAGCCGTTACGCTGTCCGAGTCATCTCAGGTCTCTAAACAGTCTGATGCACTTGCAAATTCCTTCCTCCCATTTCAATGTTCCTTTGGGCCAGATTAACCACACTAATCAGTGAGTTGAGGTACTCTGTTACCTTGACATATATGTTGGAGATATTATTATGACCCTAGGTGTCTCAGGGGATCATCTAGTAGTCTAGCCATGTTTTGTGTTCCCAGTGTGATGATTCTGGCCGTCATTATCGAAAGCATCCCGCGATGCCATTTAGTTAGTAGGTATTCTATTCCTGGGTTCTTGAACCCGAGATCCACCCTACTTACTTCATGTTGATAGTAATTGCTAGTGCCTTTAGGATATTAGTAACCTTTGCGATAGTCCTTGAAGTCCGTGGTATCTTCTTCTTCCAAATACCATGAACTACTTATGGCAGAAGTTCCTCGTTGAACTGAAATATCACAACAGGATTATTCTTGAGGAGTTCTCCATTCATAAATCGTGACTCTGCCAGTTCTACCTTTCTGCATGGGTTATCCGGAAGAAATATGTTGAACTTGGTTCGACATACTAGTCTATGCATCCACAACTCAGAAAATTATATGTTCCTTTGAGTTGTTCTCTTTAGTTGCATTCCGACCCTCGTCTATCAATTGATAGTCAAGAGTATGCGTGCGTTCGTTTATCGATGCCTATTACTCTTGTGGTTCGTCAAGCCATTCTATCGCAGAATGACTAGGAGAAACAAACTCCAGTACCTCTTCCATATCCAGGATTGGGTCAAAGAAGTTGTGCTCCGCAGATCAAATTGCTAATCCAGCTTTTGTTCTGTTCTACCTTGGAGTATTACCATCTTTATATCGGGATTGTTATAGGAATTGCACACCATCCTATGAACTCTTGGTACAGTGATACTTCTTGCCATCATTAGTCATTCCTCGGTCTTTGTGTTGATGCAACCGGAATACCGACAAATGAATTGTGATGTGTGAAATCAATACGCCTAGCAACCTCGTTGCTGGGTAGTTAAAGGACAATAATTTCATTCTTAGTGTGTTGGTTATTGAATCATCATTCTAAGATTGATCGTGCTACCTAGTCCATTCTCCTGGTTCACTCCTCGATCGATGAGTTAGGATTATTTCAAATCCTTGCTCTATTGATCATATCGTCTTGCCCTGAAAAGCAAGATTGTTCTCGAGCTTAGTAACATACCGGTGGTTCGTGATTTTCTGAATATCTTCTCAGAAGTATTACCAGGTTGTCACCTGACCGCTATGTTGAGTTCGTGATCAAGTTGGTTTATTCCTGTAAACCACCCCTTCTCCAAGAATCGGTGTTAGATATCCCTGAGCTAGTTGGTTAAGCTAGACAACAACTTGGAGAGTTGGAAGATAAAAGCTTGCCTGACTTAGTTCGTTCCAAAGGGATATTCTTGTGTAGTGTGTGTTGAAGAAAGATGATATCTTCATCGATTGGTCCTTGTGATCAGTTGCTGGACCTATTGTCTTATCAATCCTTTGATTTGAGTGTGGGCTATC
>NW_021215247.1:0-1210 GCF_002162155.2 Triticum dicoccoides | reverse complement strand
AGGCCCAGGTGGAACGGCCGGGCACCCGGGCCGACGGACCAGGCACCCGGGGTGGCCTCTGCCAACGCCCAGGTCGGGGCCAGGCACCCGGGGCCGAAGTGGTTGGGCACCCGGGGTGCCCAGGGTCTTTCCCAGCCGGTCGGAGGAGGGGCCGGGCACCCGGGCTGCAGACTGCCGGGCACCCGGGGTAGTCTGGGGTCTTCCTTCCTTCACGATTCATCCGTCCTTGTTTTTCTCCATATGTGCTTGGGTCTCCCTCCTAGCTTCTTCATGGACTCCATCTTGGTACCTAAGAATGCGCAACAATTCCGTTTAAGGTAGAACTCGATTTTCTCGTGTCAATTCGAATGGAGTTCGAAGAGGAAGGAGTCAACCTCGATTTCGGTGGCACGTGCGTGTGCTCTTGTCGTCGGTCTTCTCCATGCTTGCGGTGGTGGTGTGACGTCCATGGTGATGGTCGAGGGATTTTCCGCATCACCCTATCTCTTGTTTCCCCACACAAACAGACTCTAAAAATAGCATATAATTATGTATTTCGAAATTACATTGGCCTGTCCCAATAATAAGGTGATGCAGCACCTAGAATAGCCTCTAGACGAAATTTATGAAGTGGCATCTTGTATATTTTGTCCAAGGCTTCATGCACTCAATATGGTGGCTTCAAAGTCCTGAAACCATCACTTGTAACTCCATTCTTGTTCCCCTTGCGCATGCCATCAACTCCAATCTTGGTCTTGCTCTAGTGTTCTTCCCTCTTATCCATGCAAGGCCCTTCATTTGTAAGCAAAACAAATGTATCCAATTTAGGCAGCATCATATTCTCATGAACATTAGAATCATTACCAAGAAACGAAAGTATCTGATAATTTAACTGGCGTGCGCGAGCTCTATTAATTGGTCCAGTATATGTAGCAGTAGGGGCTGTGGGTGTAACAATGGTATTGATGTCCTCATCAGCATCACTACCCAACCGTGCACCATACCATACCAATCCAGAGGAGACGAAGGAGAGTATGTTTCAAGTACAGGAGCTGCTGGACAAAGGTTATATCCACGAATCTCTTAGTCCTTGTGCTGTTCCTATTATACTAGTGCCAAAAAAGGATGGTACGTCGCGTATGTGTGTCGATTGTAGAGACATAAATAATATTACTATTCTTTATCGTCATCCTGTTCCTAGGCTAGATGATATGCTTGATGAATTGCATGG
>NW_021215246.1:0-3536 GCF_002162155.2 Triticum dicoccoides | reverse complement strand
CATGGGACGTTGACAGCACTCCGGAGCGACGCCCCGGAGCAAGCCCCTGGCTGCATCGTAAGTATTGACAGACTCGTACTTGCCCGTGTATCCGGCCTTTCCTCCTCATTGTATTAACATGGTTAATTGTGCAATTGTAGTCCGGCTCACGACAGCTCCCAGCGATCCTCATCAAGATGTTCGTCGGATTGAAGGGCGATGGCCAGCGCGTCACCGCCGGTCGCTTACTCTACCACGGCCAAGGGCGACGCCGAGGTGCTGTCACAAAGGACTTTCCGAGGCCAGGGAGATTCTCAGGAGGCCATCAGGGTGGCGCCAGAGGGCAAAACCTCGGCCGCCGGACACATGGGGGAGCAGTCCCACATGGTGACTGGCAATGGGGGCCGTATTCAGTTTGACCCCCGTCCGGATATGGTTCCAGAGACCTACATGGCTCCGGAGTCCGGCGTGTAGCCTCCTTTGAAAGACGGAGGTGTGCCTATCCCACCGGTGACCTCTGTTCAACCAGGGGCACCGGACAATCTTCTGGAAGCGCTGCGAGGCGCGTCCATTGTGGAAGAACACCGTATCCTTATGGGTACGGTGATTGAGAGGGTTTAGTCCATCAAGAGCAGACTGACCGAAGCCTGCAGTGGCCTGCTGGCAGGTTTTGAGGTAAGCGACGCAAAGGAGAAAATCCCCATATAGACAACAGCCCCTGAGACATTGTCCGGTGTTCAGAAAGCAAAAGCGGTCAGAGGATCAATTCATTTTTGCAGGAAACTAACTAAATGTGTCTTGTATGAATGATTAGGCATCATTGCTGGCCGCAACCTTACACGCTGCCGAAGTCTCCGGACTAAAGCAAAGACTGGAGCGGGCCGAGGAGGAGCTCGACCAAGTGAGGAAGCAGCTGGAGGACCAGCAAGGTGTGTAATGACTCACTATGTATTCGGAAAGAATAAATGATGTGTATTGACCATAGTGTTATGATATGTGTAGGGGCGACGACCGAGGTCGAGACCCTTAAAAAGGCCCTGGCCGAAGCCGGGGAGAAAGCTGCCAAGGAGCAAGCCGCCCGTAAGAAGCTCAAGGCCAGGGTCAACGAGGTCCAGCAGGAGCTCCAGGACGCTGTGAAGAAATGCGAGGCCTTGGAGTGCGATGTTTCGGCTCGAGAGGCCGAAGTCACCAAGGCCTGCCAGAGCGCGGAAGAAGCCCAGGTTGAGGCCCAGGGCGCCCTCCAGGAGATCCAGGAGGCCAGGAAGATCGCGGCGGGTAAGGCATTTAGTATGCAAAGCAAGTATGTGAAGAAGCAGTATGTCTTACTAACCCAGATTCGGAGTTCTCCAGGGGCGTTTGCGGATTTGCCATGCAGTGTGTCAGACGCTGCGGAGTTCTTACGAGCCGAAGAAGGAAACTCAATGGAGAAGCTCTTCTGGTCGCAATACCTTGCGCCAGAACTTCGAGTGCCCTTCACCGATCAGCTAAAGCAATTGGTCGAGTTGCACAGGGTGGCCGAACTGGCCATGACGGATTTAATAATCCGGCTGTGGCCTGCCGAAGCTATACCCGGCAGTTACTTCGGCTCGTGAAGCGGCTGGTGAACGCCTGTCCTCGGCTGGACGTCATCAAGCAGTTGGTCTGCATCGAGGGCGCGCGCATGGCCTTCACCCGCGTCAAGGTCTGGTGGGCGAAGATGGACGCCGTCAAGCTCGTGACCGAAGGGCCGCTGGAGGGCAAGGAGCACCGCACGCTAGAGCGATATTTTGAAGACGTCCTGGAGGGGTCCCACATTGTAGCGACGCAATGTGCAAAAGACATTATCTTTGAATGAATACATTCATGTTGTCTCTGCCATGCATGATGAAACAAAGTTGTTATGTAATATAATTTTTGTTATGTTAAATTTTTTTACCTCCTTTGTGGCTGTTTTGTATGAAATCTGAGAGTTGGCCAGTCATCGGCTTCTACCCCCACGTAGGTAGTACGGGGGTGTTCGGGATGGAATCTAAACACTCTTGATCCAATTGTTTGGTCCTTGAAGGAGGTGTTTAGCGCAACGAACCAAGCAATCAGACTATGCAGCTTTAGCACTCTCACTTAGCCATAGGAGTTTGACAATAAAAATGTGGGCGCAACCCCTAGTATCCGAACTAGAATGATATAAGAACATGACCGGGTAAGTACCGATCCTTCACGTAATGCAAAATAAATCTCTATCGATTTGAAACCTCCGAAGAGCTGACCGGCTCTCGCCGCATCATGGCATTCAGTTTTCGGCTTTCTCTATTGAGGTGCTCCTTCAGGTAAACCAGGGCACAATAGCAGTAGTGCTCCCTTTACTACCTTAGCCGATATAGCGGAACGTAAGGTAGCAAGCACAGGAGCCGGGCAACCCAACTATTGACCAAAGACATGATTCGGAGCTGATGTATATAGTGCTAAATTTGGGGTGCCGAACTATACTGTAAAAAGTGTTCGGACTTTGTTACCATAGTGTGGGGCGCTATGAAGCCCCTGGCAAATTGAAACGTACCACAGTGTACGGGTGCTATCTGATAAGCTTATTAATAGTAAAAAAGGAAAACAGAAAAGGAGCAAAAGCAATAAGCAAGGGCCCTAAAATTTGGGCCGAAAACTGTTTCCATTATGATTTGATTAATACGTCAAAGCGCATTGGTACAATTAGTGTGATAAGCAACATGCTATTTGACATGCCACGACCAAGGGAGAGCTGCGCGTGGGACCATGGAGACAGGTAGAGTGGTTGTTTAAGAAACCACTTACAGATTCCCCTCTACGTGCAAGCTGACTGCTGGTTTGGTGTATTTGTCCTTTAAAAGGACCTGCGATCAAGTCGTCAGGGAAGGCCTCTGGAGAAGAAACCTGAAAAGCAGAAAAGAAACAGTGAAAGTATAAGTGTCCGGGAGCGGTCAAGCCGTATTGTGGATCACAAGCTAGTTATGCCTCCGCCGGTCCCCATGGTATTTTGAGTGCGTAATTATGTACGCATGGTGTGATGCCGCCAATTCATCGGGACTGAGACGGAGGCCAAATTGCTAGTCGAGCTCTTGATGAGCTGGGCTGTCCTGCTACAGAGTGGTCCAGGCGCTCTTGATAGCATCTGAGGGCTCGGCCGCCGAATTAAGGCCTTGCTTGAAAATGCCGCTCTGTACTTCTGCTGCTAAGGCAGCGGTGTGCTCCTCGGTATGATGGGAGCGTTTCGTATTTCCATTAACTGTTATGACGCCGCGTGGTCCGGGCATCTTGAGCTTGAGGTAAGCATAATGAGGGACCACATTGAATCGAGCAAATGCGGTTCGTCCGAACAGTGCGTGGTAGCCGCTGCGAAAAGGGACGATATCAAAGATTAGCTCTTTGCTTCGGAAGTTGTCCGGAGATCCGAAGACAACCTCTAGCGTAATTGAGCCCGTACAACGGGCCTCTACCCCTGGTATGACTCCTTTGAAGGTAGTCTTTGTGGGCTTGATCCGTGATGGGTTAATGCCCATTTTGCGCACTGTATCCTGATAGAGCAGGTTCAGGCTGCTGCCGCC
>NW_021215245.1:0-3536 GCF_002162155.2 Triticum dicoccoides | reverse complement strand
CATGGGACGTTGACAGCACTCCGGAGCGACGCCCCGGAGCAAGCCCCTGGCTGCATCGTAAGTATTGACAGACTCGTACTTGCCCGTGTATCCGGCCTTTCCTCCTCATTGTATTAACATGGTTAATTGTGCAATTGTAGTCCGGCTCACGACAGCTCCCAGCGATCCTCATCAAGATGTTCGTCGGATTGAAGGGCGATGGCCAGCGCGTCACCGCCGGTCGCTTACTCTACCACGGCCAAGGGCGACGCCGAGGTGCTGTCACAAAGGACTTTCCGAGGCCAGGGAGATTCTCAGGAGGCCATCAGGGTGGCGCCAGAGGGCAAAACCTCGGCCGCCGGACACATGGGGGAGCAGTCCCACATGGTGACTGGCAATGGGGGCCGTATTCAGTTTGACCCCCGTCCGGATATGGTTCCAGAGACCTACATGGCTCCGGAGTCCGGCGTGTAGCCTCCTTTGAAAGACGGAGGTGTGCCTATCCCACCGGTGACCTCTGTTCAACCAGGGGCACCGGACAATCTTCTGGAAGCGCTGCGAGGCGCGTCCATTGTGGAAGAACACCGTATCCTTATGGGTACGGTGATTGAGAGGGTTTAGTCCATCAAGAGCAGACTGACCGAAGCCTGCAGTGGCCTGCTGGCAGGTTTTGAGGTAAGCGACGCAAAGGAGAAAATCCCCATATAGACAACAGCCCCTGAGACATTGTCCGGTGTTCAGAAAGCAAAAGCGGTCAGAGGATCAATTCATTTTTGCAGGAAACTAACTAAATGTGTCTTGTATGAATGATTAGGCATCATTGCTGGCCGCAACCTTACACGCTGCCGAAGTCTCCGGACTAAAGCAAAGACTGGAGCGGGCCGAGGAGGAGCTCGACCAAGTGAGGAAGCAGCTGGAGGACCAGCAAGGTGTGTAATGACTCACTATGTATTCGGAAAGAATAAATGATGTGTATTGACCATAGTGTTATGATATGTGTAGGGGCGACGACCGAGGTCGAGACCCTTAAAAAGGCCCTGGCCGAAGCCGGGGAGAAAGCTGCCAAGGAGCAAGCCGCCCGTAAGAAGCTCAAGGCCAGGGTCAACGAGGTCCAGCAGGAGCTCCAGGACGCTGTGAAGAAATGCGAGGCCTTGGAGTGCGATGTTTCGGCTCGAGAGGCCGAAGTCACCAAGGCCTGCCAGAGCGCGGAAGAAGCCCAGGTTGAGGCCCAGGGCGCCCTCCAGGAGATCCAGGAGGCCAGGAAGATCGCGGCGGGTAAGGCATTTAGTATGCAAAGCAAGTATGTGAAGAAGCAGTATGTCTTACTAACCCAGATTCGGAGTTCTCCAGGGGCGTTTGCGGATTTGCCATGCAGTGTGTCAGACGCTGCGGAGTTCTTACGAGCCGAAGAAGGAAACTCAATGGAGAAGCTCTTCTGGTCGCAATACCTTGCGCCAGAACTTCGAGTGCCCTTCACCGATCAGCTAAAGCAATTGGTCGAGTTGCACAGGGTGGCCGAACTGGCCATGACGGATTTAATAATCCGGCTGTGGCCTGCCGAAGCTATACCCGGCAGTTACTTCGGCTCGTGAAGCGGCTGGTGAACGCCTGTCCTCGGCTGGACGTCATCAAGCAGTTGGTCTGCATCGAGGGCGCGCGCATGGCCTTCACCCGCGTCAAGGTCTGGTGGGCGAAGATGGACGCCGTCAAGCTCGTGACCGAAGGGCCGCTGGAGGGCAAGGAGCACCGCACGCTAGAGCGATATTTTGAAGACGTCCTGGAGGGGTCCCACATTGTAGCGACGCAATGTGCAAAAGACATTATCTTTGAATGAATACATTCATGTTGTCTCTGCCATGCATGATGAAACAAAGTTGTTATGTAATATAATTTTTGTTATGTTAAATTTTTTTACCTCCTTTGTGGCTGTTTTGTATGAAATCTGAGAGTTGGCCAGTCATCGGCTTCTACCCCCACGTAGGTAGTACGGGGGTGTTCGGGATGGAATCTAAACACTCTTGATCCAATTGTTTGGTCCTTGAAGGAGGTGTTTAGCGCAACGAACCAAGCAATCAGACTATGCAGCTTTAGCACTCTCACTTAGCCATAGGAGTTTGACAATAAAAATGTGGGCGCAACCCCTAGTATCCGAACTAGAATGATATAAGAACATGACCGGGTAAGTACCGATCCTTCACGTAATGCAAAATAAATCTCTATCGATTTGAAACCTCCGAAGAGCTGACCGGCTCTCGCCGCATCATGGCATTCAGTTTTCGGCTTTCTCTATTGAGGTGCTCCTTCAGGTAAACCAGGGCACAATAGCAGTAGTGCTCCCTTTACTACCTTAGCCGATATAGCGGAACGTAAGGTAGCAAGCACAGGAGCCGGGCAACCCAACTATTGACCAAAGACATGATTCGGAGCTGATGTATATAGTGCTAAATTTGGGGTGCCGAACTATACTGTAAAAAGTGTTCGGACTTTGTTACCATAGTGTGGGGCGCTATGAAGCCCCTGGCAAATTGAAACGTACCACAGTGTACGGGTGCTATCTGATAAGCTTATTAATAGTAAAAAAGGAAAACAGAAAAGGAGCAAAAGCAATAAGCAAGGGCCCTAAAATTTGGGCCGAAAACTGTTTCCATTATGATTTGATTAATACGTCAAAGCGCATTGGTACAATTAGTGTGATAAGTAACATGCTATTTGACATGCCACGACCAAGGGAGAGCTGCGCGTGGGACCATGGAGACAGGTAGAGTGGTTGTTTAAGAAACCACTTACAGATTCCCCTCTACGTCCAAGCTGACTGCTGGTTTGGTGTATTTGTCCTTTAAAAGGACCTGCGATCAAGTCGTCAGGGAAGGCCTCTGGAGAAGAAACCTGAAAAGCAGAAAAGAAACAGTGAAAGTATAAGTGTCCGGGAGCGGTCAAGCCGTATTGTGGATCACAAGCTAGTTATGCCTCCGCCGGTCCCCATGGTATTTTGAGTGCGTAATTATGTACGCATGGTGTGATGCCGCCAATTCATCGGGACTGAGACGGAGGCCAAATTGCTAGTCGAGCTCTTGATGAGCTGGGCTGTCCTGCTACAGAGTGGTCCAGGCGCTCTTGATAGCATCTGAGGGCTCGGCCGCCGAATTAAGGCCTTGCTTGAAAATGCCGCTCTGTACTTCTGCTGCTAAGGCAGCGGTGTGCTCCTCGGTATGATGGGAGCGTTTCGTATTTCCATTAACTGTTATGACGCCGCGTGGTCCGGGCATCTTGAGCTTGAGGTAAGCATAATGAGGGACCACATTGAATCGAGCAAATGCGGTTCGTCCGAACAGTGCGTGGTAGCCGCTGCGAAAAGGGACGATATCAAAGATTAGCTCTTTGCTTCGGAAGTTGTCCGGAGATCCGAAGACAACCTCTAGCGTAATTGAGCCCGTACAACGGGCCTCTACCCCTGGTATGACTCCTTTGAAGGTAGTCTTTGTGGGCTTGATCCGTGATGGGTTAATGCCCATTTTGCGCACTGTATCCTGATAGAGCAGGTTCAGGCTGCTGCCGCC
>NW_021215244.1:0-908 GCF_002162155.2 Triticum dicoccoides | reverse complement strand
TCGATTGCCCCGCTTATAGTGGAAGCCTTCTGTCCGGATGCCCCCGAGATCATACAAGCTGCGGCAGCACAGGGATTGACTGTAACGAGTGCCAGAGAACAAGCGGCCAACTTAGGTATTACTCTTCGTGAACTGTTAGGCCTTGATGAGGCGCCAGTGAAGGAGGTAGTAATTACATATGTCAAGAATGGGCCTCTCGTCGAGCCTGCGCAGGAAAAGGATCTACCTCCACAAATGAAAGGTCTGCTGAAATGGTACAAGGGTTACATAAAAAATAAAAACGCCAAAGAATATATTTATGCGGAAGTTAGACATGAGCATCACTTCAAACATTACTATGTACAAATTGAACTGAGTGAATTGTTCCAGCTTTTCAATCTGCGCGAGCTCGATAAATCTATCATCAGTTGCTACGTCCTGTAAGTGATTTATTAATTTCTACCCCATCTCGTTCATATTGCCTGTACTATATATATGTCCTAACTATATTGTTGTGTCCGCTATTATACATGCAGAATGAAGATTAAGGAATGCAGAGTAAGGAACATCCATGATGTTGGGTTCATTGACCCACACATCGTTAATGGACATGTGTTGGAGCGTTACCCCGCCGACGTGGAGGCAGACCTGTGGCAGTTTCTTACAAAGCAGGAACTCAAAAGTGATATTCTATTTCCTTACCATTTTGAGTGAGTGTTTCTGTCTTGAGCACATTCTCTTTTGTTTACTCCATGCATGGTATGTGGCCGGCTAATCGATGAGTTATGCATGACGTACTGTGCATGTATCGTGTCCGCAGGTTCCACTGGATTCTGCTAGTAATTAAAGTTAACACCTCAGAATGTCTCGTCCACGACTCTGTGAATATGGATCCAAAGCTTTGGGGCGGCATGAGAAGAATGCTGCAG
>NW_021215243.1:0-684 GCF_002162155.2 Triticum dicoccoides | reverse complement strand
ACGAAACGGGCCAGAATCGGCCAAATCTGTGAGTGTTGATGACCTACACGTAAGCGCGCCTTGGGGTTCAACAACTATGGAAATCGCTTTGGGGCCCAAAACCGGTGAGTAATTGTCCACCAAACGGGTCAGAATCGGCCAAAACCGTGAGTGTTGATGACCGAAACAAAACGCACCCCAGGGTTCGTTAATCGTGGAAATCACTCCGGGACCCCAAAACAGTGAGTAATAGTCCACGAAACGTGCCTGAATCGGCAAAAACTGTGAGTGTTGATGACCGACACGTAAGCGCACCTTGGGATTCTACAACTATGAAACCTGTTTGGGGCCCCAAAACGGTGAGTAATAGTCCATGAAACGGGTCAGAATCGACCAAAACCGCGAGTGTTGATGACCAAATCGTAAACGCACCCCAGGGTTCGTTAATCTTGGAAACCTCTCCGGGACCCCAAAACAGTGAGTAATAGTCCACGAAATGGGCCAGAATTGGCCAAATCTGTGAGTGTTGATGACCGACACGTAAGCGCGCCTTGGGGTTCAACAACAATGGAAATTCGTTTGGGGCCCGAAAATGGTGAGTAATAGTCCACGAAACGGGTCAGAATCGGCCAAAACCGCGAGTGTTGATGACCGAAACGTAAACGCACCCCAGGATTCGTTAATCGTGGAAATCACTCCGGGACC
>NW_021215242.1:0-889 GCF_002162155.2 Triticum dicoccoides | reverse complement strand
GGAGACAGAACCTGCCGCAGAGAGCACCGATACACAAACATTACCAAACAGTATGCAACAATATGATGCATGCATGAGACATGGCAAAATGAGTGTATTGGGCTAATGCAACTAAAACCAGAAGGGTTTGAACAAATTTGAATCAAGGATTCAAATTTCAGATTCAAATATGGCCTTTTAAAGTGCTTTTCCTTGTTCTGTTTAAAACATCAATTTAACTTGTTTGATCATGCATGAAAATAGTACAGATGGATAGATTGGATTTTTCTGATCATTTTTCATATATAATTTGTCCAATTTGGAGTTACAGAATAAAAGTTATGAATTTTTGAAGTTTAAATTATATTCTGGAATTTCCTGATTTAAATTAAATCCAGAAAATCAATTACTGCATCAGCCTGACGTCAGTGTGATGTCAGCAGGTCAACGGAACAGGTCTAGGTCAAATCTGACAGTGGGTCCCGCATGTCAGGGTGATTATTTTAATTAAAACTTAATTAAAACTAATCCTGTTTAATTAACAGGGCTGGGCCCCACCTGTCATTGACTCAGGGGAGTCAACCAGGGCCCACCCGTGGTCAAACCCGGGTCGGCTGCACCGGCGTTTAGCCGCCGGCGAGCCCGACGCGGCGGCGGGAGTGGTTTTGGCCATTTCGGCCACCAAATGGGCCGCGGAGACCACCGGAGGGGAGCTGAGGACAAACCGCAGCTCTTGGCGGAGTCCGTTGAGGTCGGGGTGGCCGGAGTTGGCGCCGGCGACGACTTTGGCGGCCACCGGGGCTCGGTCGGAGGTGAACTTGGCGCTAGAGGGGTCGGTGAGGCTCGTGGAGTAGCTAGCTAGGTGTTGCGGGACTTGGTGAGTAAGATGGACACCATCTTGTGGCCGGAG
>NW_021215241.1:0-554 GCF_002162155.2 Triticum dicoccoides | reverse complement strand
ACGCCGCCCCTCGAGCTCGCCGTCGTCCCCAAGCCCGCGCCGCCCCCGATCTCGCCGTCGTCCCCGAGCCCTCCTCATAGAGCCTGTGCCACCCTCGCCGCCCTCCTCCCCGAGCCATCCGCCGCCCTCGCCTACGCCCTCGCCGCCCCACGCCGTCGCCCTCGCCAGTCAACCTCGCTGCTGTGAGCCGCCGCCACCTGTTTATCATTTTTTTTTCATTTTTTGTACGTATATATAATGTATATATGTATGTGGCTATATGTATGTATAGATGTTCATATATGTGTATTAGTTTTTTTCTTCAGAGCATTTTTTGTTCATATATGTATTTTTTGTTTATGTGTATTTTTTTCATAGCATTTTTTTGTTCATATTTTTTTCATAGCATTATTTCCATGTATATATGTATGTGGCTATGTATGTATAGATGGATAGCATTTTTTTCCATGTATGCATGTCATTGTTGATATACCCCCTCCCCGTTAACTTCGACAGGAGGGGGGTCGATATAACCCTCCCCGATAACTTCGACATGAGGGGGGGTCGATATACCC
>NW_021215240.1:0-2713 GCF_002162155.2 Triticum dicoccoides | reverse complement strand
GTTACAGAGAGCACCTAAGAAGGGTACGAGAAGCAAAAGAAAAGAAAGGCAGCAAATGTCAGAAAAGAGAAACAAGCCTAATCTGAAGCTCACTTAGAAAGTTTTGGCTTAGCTGTCAGTTGTAGAGCGGTGGTGGTTGTCACATAGATACACTTTTATAGTATAGGCAAGATGATTGTGGGAGAGGAACTTCCCAAGTTCACAAAGTGTTGTATGTGAGAGAGAGAGGGAGAGGGAGATGGGGGCAGGAGGGGGGGCACAGCCCCCTCGGGAATGTACATAGCTCCACCCATGCGTGCACCCTCCATTTGCGAATCATGGTTTCTTCTACATGGTGTAATAATATTCAGGTGCTTTTGTGATGATCCATCTAAATTTAATATAGCCACGGTTCTCCGCAAATTAAACATAGATAGCAGCAACAAACGACTAAACTTAAGTTACTGAACTGAACTAGTATCAAAAGTTTGCATGATCTAGAGAACATAGATGAACGCCTGATATGAGATCAGCTTTGGATCAACAACGCAACTAAAATCATGTATGCTAGTTCTATCTTCAGTAGAGCTAATCAAAAGAACAAGGATGGACAACACAAGGCAAAAGGTATGGATGAACAGGAACATCAAGCAAACCGTGCCTGAATCTGATTGATGCTCCCAATCCGAGATAACAAGCATGTAGGAAGACTACCAAACATGTTAGTGACTATATAGCTTCATTAGGGGTAATGTACTAGTGCAATGTTGACATACATCTTATATCTATGGGACAACCGAACCAAATTGCAGTTTCAGTGCACGTCAAGATTGGTATTTGGATTGTGGACTATGTGTTTAATCATTTTATCCTGTGGCATCTGCTTCAATCATCGGATAGTGTGCATCCCTAGTTTGTTAATCTTGTTCCGCATGGCCTAACATTATCTGGTATGATTGTGAATCGTGATAATCAATCCATAGTCACCAAGAAACTCATGATGAATTGCATCGGGCACATTATAATGTCCTTTTCCCAGCATGTTTGATAATCTTCAGCCTCGTATTGTTTTCTATACAATCTTGTCCCTCCTAGCTAGTTCTTGGCGTTAAACAAAAGATGAGGTTGCACTATTGTTTTTTTGTCAAAAAGAAGGATAACCCGCGGCCTCTACAACGAGGGGTGAATAGATCCATCTTTATTGTGTTACTAAATAGAGTGACAGAATAAATAAAAGGATCAACCCAAAGCCACATTCCTGGCGATCTATGTCACTACACCTACAAGCTTGATAATGTGCTCTGACCGCACCAATTCACACCATCTAATCTGCTGGCCTCACGAGGCCGCCCTGCGGTGAGCCGAGAGCACGAACAGGTCTAGCCGGTCCACAACACGCACTGCATGCGCACGCTCTTCGATCCGCCAACGTCATCTTTCACCGTCCCATCTTTACAGGGATCATCACATTGATCTTGGTTGTGCTATTAATTGTGCATGATATCCCAACATATTCTATTGAAACGCCTAGTGAGTCAGATTGGAGCAAGATACATTTACGGTCTGTGTACATGTGCAAGAAATTTACACTTATCATAGTTGTATCTTATTTGTGGACGAACGAATAAAATCGGACATGGCGAAATTGGGATTTTGGACGTGCTACTATGTGTTTTAATCATGTTTGTGATGACCTATATTTGTTCCGATCATAGGCTAGCAATCTATATCAATGGCGTGCATCCCAGATCACAAATCCTGTTTCTTCTGCATCGCGTAAGAATATTCTAGTGTGTTTGTGATGGTAATCCTCCTCCATGCCTATTATCTGGGTCTGGGTGCATCGATCAGGCATAGTATGCTTGATGTCCCTGTTCATTCAACATGTTTGGTAACCTTTTATGATTCATCAACCTTTTGCATCAAGGAAGGTCCCACGAAAAAGTGGATCGGGAGCCGTCCGAGTCGCTCCTTAAAAAGTGGATCTCCAATCTGTTACGTCTGTCAGAATCAGATAACAGCGACGTTTTTACACGGGCTGTGATCGGAACCGGTGCGTACCGACATACGTACGTACCGCGCGCACACTCTATAAAACCATCCCATGGATCCACCGATATCGAAGCCAGTGCCAACAGCAACATATGCCGGAAGCCAGTACCGCGCGCGCTCGCCACATCGTTCACATCGCACACACAATGCCATCGTCACCGCCGGCGGCGGCGGCGGCACAACGAAGCCGTCGATCCAAGAAAAAGACACGGACGTACCAAGTGTCGGTGTTCTGGTTCACGCCCGTCCCGCTGCCGGAGAGGGACTGGGCGGAGCTGCACCCGGACCTGATCTCCTGCATCCTCCACAAGCTCGACCAGGCCGAGCTCCTGCTCGGCGGCGTGGCCGGCGTGTGCCGCTCCTGGCGGCGGGCCGCCCTGCCGCTTAGCCAGGGCCAGTGCGAGGCCTTCCTGACCAACCTCGTCGACGATGATATTCTCCTCTTGCTCGCCAAGCAGTAAGATTTCTTCCTTCTTTCTTTCCCTAATTAATTGCCGCGCTTGGATGCGGTGTATTGCAATACGGAGGTGTAAAATTTACAGATGTATTATACCAGTCAAGACTGTTTTCCGGCCGGAAACGATACCGACCGCCGGAGGCCTGTATTTTTTACAAGTGTATTATAAAGAAACACGGTTATCCAAACAGGGTATATCCCAAACCTTCCGAAAGTCTGCCCCCC
>NW_021215239.1:0-833 GCF_002162155.2 Triticum dicoccoides | reverse complement strand
TTTTTTGTTTATATATGTTTTTTCATATATGTATTAATTTTTTATTTAGGTTGTTAGTAGATATCGATTTTAGGTTAGTGCATTTTAGGTTAGTGTAGAGGAGAAATTTAAAGTAAAATAAGGAAAAGGAAGAAAAGAGGAAGAAGGAAGAAGGAAGAAAGAAGAAGAAAAAGAATGAGAGGAAAAAGGAAAATAAGAAGATGAAGAAGAGGAGAGGAAGAAGAGGAGAAATAAATAAGAAGAGGAAAAAAGAAGAAAAAGAAGAGGAGAAGAAGAAAGGAATAGAGGAGAAGAAGAAAAAAATAGAATTTTTTTTCTATTTTTTCTTCTTATCCTCTATTCCTTTCTTCTTCTCCTCTTTTTTTTTCTTATTCTTCTTCCTACTTCCTTCTTCCTCTTTTCTTCCTTTTCCTTAATTATTTTCCTTTCTCGTCGTTGTCGCGTCGTTGTCGATATAACCCCCTCGAGATAACTTCGACATGAGGGGCGGTCGATATATATACCCCCCCTCGGCCCTCTCGCTCGACCAAAACTCTCGAGGATATCCAAACCCTAGAGAGAAAACGATGTTGGTCTCCTACCCCCTCCCGCCGCGCCCCTACCCGACAAATTAACTCTCTCGAGGCCACCCAAATTTACCAAGTTAAAAGAGCGTTGTCGTCAAGGCCACCCCAAACCTTTGAAGCGTTGTTGTGTCGAGGCGACCCCAAACCCTAGAGAAGCAGCGTCGAGGCCACTAACATGATTCCTTATTGTGATTAGCTGGCTAGTTCTACGTTTGCCACTAATATATATATATATATATATATATATATATATATATATATATATAT
>NW_021215238.1:0-2656 GCF_002162155.2 Triticum dicoccoides | reverse complement strand
TGCTCCCGTACTGGTACCGCCAGACTTCTCCAAGGACTTTGTTATCTACTGCGACGCCTCGCGACAAGGACTAGGTTGCATTCTCATGCAAGATCGACACGTAATTGCCTACGCTTCACGGCAATTGCACCCACATGAGGAGAATTATCCTACTCATGATCTAGAGCTTGCAGCCGTAGTCTATGCACTTAAGACCTGGCGACATTACCTCCTCGGTAACCGTTGCGAAATATTCACTGATCACCAAAGTCTGAAGTACATTTTCACCCAACCGGATTTGAATCTCAGGCAAAGACGTTGGGTTGAGTTGATCACAGACTTCGACTTAGGAATAACCTACACCCCAGGGAAAGCCAACGTCATGGCTGATGCGCTAAGTCGTAAATCTTATTGTAACAACCTGATGTTACAACAAAGTCAACCGCTTCTCCATGAGGAATTTCGGAAGCTTAATCTTCACATTGTACCTCAAGGTTTTCTTTCCACCTTGGTAGCAAAACCTACTCTTACGGATCAAATCATCGCTGCCCAAAAGCGAGATAAGGGAATATCTAAAATCAAAGAGAACATTGCTAGCGGAGGTGCTAGTTGTTTCTCCACAAATGATCATGGTGTTGTGTACTTTGAGAACCGTCTAGTGGTTCCCAAGAACCAGCATCTACGGCAGTTGATCCTTAAGGAGGCTCATGAATCTCCTCTCACCATTCATCCCGGTAGTACTAAGATGTATCAGGACCTACGCCAGAGGTTCTGGTGGACTAGGATGAAGAGAGAAATTGCTCAGTATATCGCTAATTGCGACGTCTGTCGTCGTGTAAAAGCAGAGCATCAACGGCCTGCTGGCACCCTTCAACCTTTAGCTATTCCTGAATGGAAATGGGATAAAATTAGTATGGATTTCATTACCGGTTTTCCCAGGACCAAGAGAGGGAATAATGCTATCTTCGTCGTTGTCGATCGTCTTTCCAAAGTAGCCCATTTCCTACCTGTTCGTGAGAGTATAACCGCTAGTCAATTGGCAGACTTATACATCTCCCGAATAGTGTCTCTCCATGGTGTTCCTTTGGAAATCAACTCGGATCGAGGAAGTCTTTTCACCTCTCGATCTTGGGAAAGTTTCCAAAATGCTATGGGAACCCGTCTCTCCTTTAGCACCGCCTTCCACCCTCAGTCGAGTGGTCAAGTGGAACGCGTCAACCAGATTCTAGAAGACATGCTTCGAGCCTCTTTTATCTCATTCGGGATGGACTGGGAGAAGTGCCTTCCATTTGCCGAATTCGCTTACAACAACAGCTATCAATCTAGCTTGGGTAAAGCCCCTTTTGAAGTTCTCTATGGACGACGGTGTCGAACACCCCTTAACTGGTCAGAGACCGGGGAAAGACAATTCTTTGGCCCGGATATGATTCAGGAAGCAGAAGAACAAGTTCGTATTGTTCGTGAAAAGTTGACAACAGCCCAATCTCGTCAAAAGAGTCAATATGACCGAAAACATAAGGCTATGACTTTCGAGGTTGACGAGAAGGCTTATCTTCGGGTCACCCCTCTGAAGGGAACCCATCGTTTCGGTATCAAAGGCAAATTGGCTCCTCGTTACATTGGACCTTTTCGCATTCTCGCCAAACGAGGAGAAGTTGCTTACCAGTTGGAACTACCTCCGCACCTCTCCAGAGTCCACGACGTCTTCCACGTTTCTCAACTCAGGCGTTACTTCTCGGATCCTATCCGTGAAGTGGACCACGAAACGCTTGATCTCCAAGATAATCTTACATATCGAGAGTACCCCATTCGTATCCTCGATCAGGCCGAACGTACCACCCGATGTCATAATATCAAGTTTCTCAAAGTTCAATGGTCGCACCATTCTGAGGATGAAGCAACTTGGGAAAGGGAGGATCGTCTTCGACTTGAGTATCCCGCCTTCTTCCCGGAGGAACCCAAATCTCGGGACGAGATTCTTTTGAGTGGGGGTGAGTTGTCACACCCTAGCTAGTCATGCATCAGAGTGTGTGCATCATGTTTAAATTTCCATTTAATTTGAAATGGGGATTTGTGAAACCCTCAGAATCATTTCTGAAAAAAATGACCCAAATAAAAATTTCTCCAAAAGGGTCCAAGAAAATGCTCATGTTGCTCTCTGAAAATATTGGACAGAGATAAAAATCAAACCAATATTTTTAAGAGCTCATAGGTATCTATTTTGGGCATTTGGAATTAATGTATAAATATTTGCATTGGAAATATATTATTTATATATATTAATATATGTCCAAATATTATGCCATTTATAAAGGAGCTCTGGAATAATATATTTAGCTCCTGCAAAAATTGGCATAAGGTAAATAAATGATTTAATATTTTATTTAAATCAAAACAAATGTCAGAAATTAGAAAACAGAAATAATTAAAAGGGAGAAGCTTACCTGGGCTCCTCCCTGTGCAGCCCAGCCAGCTGGCCGGCCCAGCCAGCAGGCGGCCCAGCCCGTCTCCCCCCTCTGTCGTCTTCGTCCTCGACAGAGGGAGGGGAGTGTGGCCGGCGCGCGCGCGCGCCACCGCGCCACGCCACCTGCTCGCCTGCCTGCCTGCCCTCCCCTCCTCGTCTCGATGCCCCGGACGACGCCACGCCCTCCCCCCTGCTCTCTCTCACTCTCCCTCG